>NC_055691.1:28652809-28953225 GCF_017639745.1 Melanotaenia boesemani
TCTGTCTTTGTTTTTTAAATGTGAGCCAGTCATAGTTCTGTTACTTAAAAAGCACTACGCACCCACACTAATATTTAAACTGCCCCTGTTACAATATATCATATGTCTAATACTGAGTTTCCAAAAATCTTCTCTTCCTAGCAACAACTTTACCTTGGCTCAGACATTGGTGTTTCACAGATGCCTCTACACCGATGCGAGGTGTATGGGAAGGCTTGTGCTGAATGCTGCCTGGCAAGGGACCCTTACTGTGCATGGGATGGCACAGAATGCTCCAGATATTTTCCCATGGCTAAGAGGTAACAAATAAAGTCCACATTCATATTTGTCTTGTTGCATCCTCATAATGCATTTTATAAACTGCTTAGCATTTTATGCACTTAAGCTTATCAGGCTTGCTAGTGGCGGGCCTCATAATTCCTGCTGTCCCTGACCAATTCAAACCAGTGACTTGTAGACTGAAAGGAGCTTTTTTGATCTTCTCATTGGCATTGGGAATGTGGCAATACCCCTAATAAAATATACTTATGAACAATTGTGAGAGGCATGGGAAGCAGTAGGGCAGAAATCAGTTTGCTTTGGTGTCTCCATAGTTGCTTCTGGCATTGTTTATAGAAAACATCCTCAGGGCAATATTTGACACCAAACATTACACTCAATTTCTTCAGCATCTGCAGCAAAAACAATGACAGGCTTGTGTGATGGATTTATTTTAATTCCTTAATCATACACACCCTACAATTTTTTTTGCTAAGCTACATGCAGTCTACTGTTTATCTGTTTGTGTTGGCCTTCACGTTGCTGCACACCCAAACCTTATTCAAATACACACCTATACACACACAGACGCAGACACACAAACTCTTCTTTTTCTCTCACACACAGCAACAAAACTGGTGTCTTTGCTGACTCATAAAGTTGTTGTTTTTTATATTATTTTTGTTTCTGCAGGAGAACTAGAAGGCAAGACATCAGAAATGGAGACCCACTCACTCAGTGTTCAGATCTGCAACACCACGGTACATGATAAAATCACAGCTGTCAAAAATAACGTGTCAACTGCAGTAACTAATTTAATATTTTTAACATAATTAATGGATGCACAGCATAACAAGCTCAATACAGTCATCATTTCTCTGAACATAGAGGTGTCCTGAGGCAAGATGGAAAAGATGAGCCTGCTGACTCTGTGGATGGATTTGAGAATAACAACACATGGGCGTCACCCCCACTGCGCATTGTGCACAAACTGCGTTGTGCACAAACCTGGCTAGTCTAGTGACTGTCTGGTCTTCTCTGTGTCTGCTCCTCCTCTCTGTCTCCTGTTGTTCTGTGACAACTGACGGTGATCAGCTGATTGGCTTTTCTGTTGCTAGTACCATTTCTCGTACCAAGTTCATACCGGCACATATTTATCCCAAAGTATTGTTTTTGGCAGGACCCTTCTCAGTAGCTGACAGGTGATAGAAAGGATTTATACTTTAGGTATGCAGGGGTGGATCTAGAAAAGTTTTGAAGGGGGGCCAGGCAGGAGCACTGACCAGGAAAAGGGGGGCACAAATGAGACCTTTGTGTTTTTAGCCTGATCATCAATTTTATCAGAATTTATTTATCAGTATCAGTTGTTTAACTTAATTTGTCAACATCTGGTGGTTTTATGATGGCTACTATCACCATGTGGTAATATGCAGATGGTTGGTGAGATGATGGTGTATTAATTCTGCATTATGATGTAGAACATGGTAGAGATTATGCAGAACAACATATAGAAGTACATGCTGCATTTACTGACCCTTGGACATCAGATGTTTACCCAAGGGAAGGTCAGCCCTAAAAATAGTTTCTTGCAAACTGTGTTTTAATCAAGAAAAGATCATTTTTTACATGTCGCTGAATGATCTCAAAGCAGGATGAGGCTTTTCTTGACATGATCAAGAGAGGGGAGATGTTAGTAGAACGAGTGTGTGGTGTTGTATCTATGAGTTTTATGTGTTTTCTGCTGGTGTGAAAATTAGGGCTGGTCCTTGTTAAAGGCTTTTAATTAACATAGCCAAGATTCCTTCCAGCTTCCTCTCTGTCGCCAAGACCTCCAGTCTACCGGCCAGTTAGTGGCCTTCATCAAAAATCAAGAATCCATCTGCATTCACTCACTTAAATTACAGGGTCTTTCACTTAACAAGATAAAGCACAAAGGAATTTTACTGAAATTCCAGCCAATTTGGGGTGGAATTTAGATGTATAAACTTTGCTACTACAGTAGTACGAAAAAGTGTTTGCCCCCTTCCTGATTTCTCATTTTTCTTTATGTTTGTCATGCTTAAATGATTTACATCATCAAACAAATTTGAATATTAGTCAAAGGTAACACAAGTAAACACAAAATACAGTTTTTAAATGAAGGTTTTTATTATTAAGGAAGAAAAAAAAAACATCCAAACCTATGTGGTCCTGTGTGAAAAAGTGATGAACATTTAAAGGTTCAGATACAGAAACAGCTCGCTCTCTGTAGAGCTTACTAGACCTACTTTTGGAATGGCTGAAATTAAGGACCAAGGCTGAATTTGGGGTAATCCACTTTGAAATCAATGTTGTTGGACCTCTGACACCCATTTGAAATTGTTGAAAAAATGTCTTTAATATCTGACCTTTAAATAGGACCTGTCTGACAAAGTGATGTAGACTAATTGATCTTCAAAAGCTCAACATCATGCAAGATCCAAAGAAATTCAGGAACAAATGAGAAAGAAAGTAATTGAGCTCTATCAGGACTCCAGCAAACCACAGTGAGAGCCATTATCCACAAATGGTGAAAACATGGAACAGAGGTGAACCTTCCCAGGAGTGACTGGATGACCAAAATTACCTCAAGAGTGCAGTAACGACTAATCCAGGAGGTCACAAAAGACCCCACAACAACATACAAAGAATTGCAAGTCTCACTTGCCTCAGTTAAGATCACTCCACCATAAGAAAGAAACTGGGCAAAAATGGCCTGCATGGCAGAGTTCCAAGATGAAAACAACTGCTTGGCAAAAAGAATATTAAGGCTCATCTCAAGTTTGCCAGAAAACATCTTGATGATCCCCAAGACTCTTGGAAAAATACTTTGTAGACTGACGAGACAAAAGTTGAACTTTTTGTAAGGTGTGTGTCCCGCTACATCTGGTGTAAAAGTAACACAACATTTAAAAAAAAGAACATCATAGCAGCAGTAAAATATGACGGTGGTAGTGTGATGGTCTGGGGCTAATTTGCTGCTTCAGGACCCGGAAAACATGTTGTGATAAATGGAACCATGAATTCTGCTGTCTACCAAACAATCCTGACTGAGAATGTCCAGCCATCTGTTTGTGACCTCACGCTGAAACAAACCTAGGTTCTGCAGCAGGACAATGATCCAAAAAAAACACCAGCAAGTCCACCTCTGACTGGCTGAAAAAAAAAAACAAAATAAAGACTTCGGAGTGGCCTAGTCAAGATCCTGACCTGGATCCTTTTGAGATGCTATGGCATGACCTTAAAAAGGTTGTTTTACACTCAAAACCTCCAATGTGGCTGAATTATAACTATTCTGCAAAGATGATTGGGCCAAAATTCCTCCAGAACACTGTTAAAGACTCGTTGCAAGTTATCTCAAATGCTTGATTGCTGTTGCTGTTGCTAAGGGTGGCCCAAACAGCTTTTAGGGAGCAGTCACTTTTTCAGACAGGCCATGTAGCTTTGGATTTCTTTTCTCCCCTAATTATAAAAACCTTCATTTAAAACTGCATTAGTGTTTACTTGTGTTGTTTTTGACTAATATTTAAATTTGTTTGATGATCTGAAACATTTAAGTGCGACAAACATACAAAAAAATAAAAGAAATCAAGAAGGGGGCAAACACTTTTTCACAGTATTGTATATGAGATGCCTAACGTGGTAACAGAGTAGAATTAATAACATGACAAAATTAATTAAAATGCAGTAACCTGAAGAAAGCAGTACTTGGAGGCAAATATTTTTTGACACAGAGAAAAGCAGAGAAGCAGAAAGGATTGCAAAACTCACAAGAAGTAGCTTAAGAGACTGGTCTTTAATTCTTTGCCCTCAAGATAAATACTGAGCCCATGACCATGGCCACAGAAATCAGATAATTGTAAATAATCCAATCATTTTAATAACTATCTGACGCAATATGCAATGCAAAAATGTAATAACTGAAAAATTACGGTTCACATTTTCCTGTTTCTTTTGATGTATGTATGTACATAGTGGGATAAGACTCAAACTTCCTGTTATTTTTGTATTATTGAACTTGGCAATGTCCACAGACTTAGCATTACCTGTCCTAATGTATGAGCTCATAGGTTTGCAACAACAGTAGGCTATCATGTGTTTTTTTTGTTTTGTTTTTTTTTGTCTTCCACTCATGTAAATACATCACATCTGTTTCCTACAATTTCCTCTTTTTTAAAAATTTAAAATTAGATGTAAAAGAACAAAATAAATCTGGTTTACAGGTAAAAATGTATGAGGAGTATCGGAAAGAAATCTGTTAATCTGATTTCTCATAATCATTTAACTGCCATTATCTGAAAAAGCACATCACATTATCCTGTTTACATGATCCACTTAAATAATCTGATAACTCCGGAAATCAGATAATAATTAGATTTTTGGTGAGCATGTAAAAACAAAACTAGGTTATAAACACAACCAGTACTGTCTGAAACAAAAAGCTGCCAGTTTTTATTTAACTAAATGTTACTCTTTTTTTTGTTATAGATGAACAAAGTGATCAGGCAACCTTCATGGATAAGACTGTGTATGGTGTGGAGAACAGCAGCACTTTCCTTGAATGTAGTCCCAAGTCGCAACGAGCGCTGACATACTGGCAGTATCAACAGTCCACCGATGACCACAAACAAGAGGTTTGGTTTCACCTCTGTTCATCCTATACTTAATCTGTTTTATTTCTTTTTATTTAAAAAGACATCAAAAAGGTTTACTTTAAAAGCAGATAAATAATGATAAATGATACCTCCATATAAAGAGAATTTCATTTGATCATATGGAATTATAGGTTATCAATATTTAATGCCATAACTGACTCAAGTGAAATGAATTTATGTCATTTAAAAAAAGCAATGAGCAGCACAGTTGATTAGATTATTGGACAATGTGACATTCTAATAGATTCATTTTGATGAGCTGCATTTAATTTCTTTCCCGTCTTTATCTCTTTGTCTTTCATTCTGTCTCTGGGCTTTAATTATCTAACTGTGCAGATCAAATCAGCGGAGCGTTTTATCCACACAGAGCAGGGCCTCCTGATCCGGATTCTTCACAAGAAGGATTCAGGCATCTACATGTGCCAAGCAGTGGAACATGGATTCATGCAGACAGTTTTAAAGGTTAACCTAGAAGTCATTGACACAGAGCGGTTGGAAGATCTTATACATCGTAATGAAGATACAACAACTAATGTCCAAGGCCATGATGTTTCCTCACTAAGAGAAGCTCCAACTCAGAAGCTTTGGTACAAAGACTTTCTGTCTTTGGTCAACCACCCAACCCTGAATAGTGTGGATGACTTTTGTGAGCAGGTTTGGAAAAGGGAGCGGAAGCACAAGAGACAAAAAGCTCACCTTGTGCAGCAAGTGCAAATGCACCAGCAGAAGGTTGTGGTGCACCCTCACAACCACATGCATGCTCAAGGGCTGGCATCCAAGTGGAAACACTTGCAAGAAAGACAGAAGGGACGCAACCGCAGGACCCATGAACTAGAGAGGGCTCCTCGCAGTGTCTGACCCATAAATCTTGACTTTCCCCACTGAGTCTTGAGACGACAACCAGATCACACTCTGTAGTATAGAAAAAAAAAAAAAAAAAAAAAAAACCTCATTGTTACTCTCTTCATTCTCTAAAAAAGACTTCTTCCACAAAGACTGACCAGAAAAGGTTCAGAATAAATATTACCCTGTTCAGTGTGTGGGCAGCCATGTTTACAGTACTGTAGTACAAAAGACTGCAGGAAACAGGATGTTGTTGTATCATGCCAGAGCATTGGAATATTATCTCGGCTGGCCTCTGTGACCTGAACTCTGCAGAGGGACAGTCTCAGCACAAGAACTGGATGCAAATACCATCCTATAGATATGACTCACAATTTGCCCATGGTATGCCAGTTTGGTGTCTTTGATAGTGTGCAGATAAACACATACCTTAAATAGCTGGTGTTTTTTTCAACACACAAAAGGGGAGTAGGTGAGATTGTAGTAAAAGCAAGCTGAAGAATAAATAGGTTTGCACAGAAATTATAAACTAAAAAGGTGGCACACGTCAAAAGGAAAGGACAAGGTGGAATAGCTTTCATTTTTGGTGTCATCAATTGATAAATAAGTCAAAATGAAAGGGAAAAGTGCCCAGAAACTGCAAGAAACTTGGTGGAGCAATTACTAATTTAATCATGCAATTAAAAAGTGTAAATATTCAATGGTGTCTCCGTACAAGAAAGGGAATGGCTTAGAATTGTCTAGTTGGTTCATGCCCCCCCCCCCCGATCAAAATTTATTTCAACTAAGTTTTGCAAACCACTTGATACCATAGAAATTTTATACTAATGTGTGTGTGTGTGTGTGTGTGTGTGTGTGTGTGTGCGTGCGTGCGTGTGTGTGTGTCTTTGCCCTAGATAAGCTTCCCGGACAAATAGATTTTATTATTGTTTTCTTGAAAATCTTTCTGGCCTGAGCATTTAGAAAACGACCTTGTGTCAGTTCCCAAAATGCCACCGCATTTCTGTGTTCTTCCATGTCTTTTTGATTATGCTTTTCTTTTTTTGTGTATTTATTGACAAATTGTGTCACATATATATATATATATATATATATATATATATATATATATATATATATATATATATATATATATATATATATATATATAATTGTTTGCAGGACCAATGTGGTGAAATAAGTGCATTATCATAATAGAAGACTGGAAGTTATTAGTGATTTTTACTCAATATCACATATCAGATGTGCTGAGCAATAAGCCAGTATCATTAGTAAATTGTATTTCCTACACATATATCTATATCTACACAGACAGTGCAGTGTAACACTTTCTTTCACTGCACTGCACTGAAAAAATAACAACAAACAAAAATTCAAACCCCCTGATTTTTCTGAATATTACAATCATTATTAAAGCAATGCACAGGCAAACACAAACTTGGAATGTAGCTGTGAACATTATGTAAATATAAATTCTATGGTCTATGTTTGACAAATATGACACTATGTACTTGTGCATGTGAAAATTAGTATTGTGTTCTTGTTCTACTATAGCAAAAATATACTAATCCCATGTTGTCACTGTTAAGTTGTTGTTTGCTAATGCAGTACACAACAGCAGCGATTTCAAAGATGTACATACTACTTCTGTGAGTACACAACTGTATACTTGTTATAAATGAGATCTTAACTGGATCCCTCAATAGATTTAAACGTAAACATACCACCTGTCAACAATGAATAATGAACAGATGAGCTTTGCATCACACCAGTGTGTATGGAAGCTGTGGAATGAGTGTTTTAAGCTTCTTCCGCTTCTGGAAACCATGATGGAGGTTTGAAGATGAGAACCAGCTGGAGCCTGCCTCAAGAGATTTAAGACTAATGAGATGAGCTAAACACCAGAGCTGTGGATGTGCATATGATAAGACTATCATTATCAGGAGAAATGTAGAGGACCTGTCTGACAAAGGGTGGGAGTGAGGAAATGAAGTGCTGCTGTTGCTGCTGTTTGGCATGATGATGATGATGATGATGGTGGTGGTGGTGGTGATGTATTCTACTGATCTAATAAATGTGTCTTCATGAAATGCTGGTTTCATTAAATCTGTTTTTCATAGGTACAGTATTTGTCTAATTCAGTTGTCTTTTCTAACTGTTCCATCTAATGTAGAAATTTGACTATTAAGTGATGTACTTAGCAACAATATTTAACATAACTGATCATTTATTAAAAAAATTGTTTTGTTTGTTTCTTAAAAAGTGAAACTGTGTTTTCTATTGTGCCTCAGGCATTAGAGGAATTACTGTAAATTTATATTAAGATCTTGATGGGTGATATGATGTGAATACTTCATATGTCTGCAGGCCGGGTTTTTATTTACATGCAAATAGTAGCTGTGGCTCAAAGAAACTACTAACTATTGGTTGTCTTTGTTATCTGCTCAAGTGAAGCCAAAACAAAAAGGAAAAGACTATTTCAGTTGCTGAACTTCTACTCTGAATTCGTTTTATCAAAGTACTGTGCTGCACTGCCCTCTGGTGGTTATAATAAGAAAAAATAATAATAACTTCTTTTACAGCATAGAGTAATTGTACAGCATACACTTGTATAGGTGCTTGCAAGATTTTGAGAGATCTCAAAGTGCACTTTTGCCACAATAGGTCATTTGTGAACAACTTTTTAACGTAAGGTCAAAGGTCAGCCAGTGTATGACTCACCAGAGCTTTGACCATGACCTCTTTGGGCTTTTCATATGGAGCTGTGGGACCTCATAAGTTTCAGTTCAAACAGCCCCAGACAGGCTTGTCAAAGAGAACACAACTTTCATCTTCAAAAGAAATCGACGCTTAGTCAATAAAGACATGAGTGTGTCCATAGCACATATGGCCATTGGGGGATTAATATCAGTCTTATTTGTTTTTACTTGAAATGAGTCCTTGTTGTTATTATAACATCCTGCTCCATATGAGTTGGGTGATATTATGCCTGTGTGGCTTAGAAAGAACGTGAAAAGTCTTCCATGAAAATGAACAAACCCAAGTCATTTGTGGATTAAGATTAGGATCTAGCCATGTGATCTCATTTATGATCATGATCTCACATTGTCATACTTAGGTATGGAATGGTAAATACAAGTGCATGTATAAAATCAAACAATATCATGTAAAAGAAGAGTCATTATTGGATTATTAAATTAAGGGAAATTAGATTCAATTTTGGCAGCAACTGCCCTCTGACTGACAAAGGAAGTATGAAACATGGGAACATTTGATTATATCCTTATGAAGAAAATATTCTTGCATGCATTTTAAAATTTGGTTTAGTCATCACAAGTTCTCAGCAAGTGATATTGCAATGTCTGCGAATTGATACCCTTGACAGGATTGCTCTGGGCATTGCAGACTCATCAGAACATAGTGCATGGCTGCCCTCCTGTGGCTGAGGAGACATATTTTAAAATGATTCAGCTCCAGCATTGCTGATGGAAAATAACAACTCCCTTTGAATCCACATTGAGGCCATGTTTGAGTGAACAGGACCACCCCAACACTCACACTCAGTGGAAAAACTGAGTGACAAAGAGAAAGCAGAGATGAGGGAGAGGTTCATAAATTTCTAACTGTTGTTTTTACGGCACTGAAGATATGCTTTTTTTTCCCTCTCTTTTACATTGTTTTACAGGCTGCAGGTACTTAAGTTCACTTTTTTTTCATATCAGTTCAATTTAATTCAGTTTCACTCAGCTGATAAAATATATTGTGAGAGAATTTACAATGTAGAAAAAGTGTGTGCGCGTGTGCCCACTTTTTGTTTTTTATTATGTGAAACTGATCTTTCCCACAAAACAGATCAGCTGTAAAACTGAGTCATTGTGTAAGAATGCATAAATACAATGTTAAACTTTTTCTTAGAAAATGATAGTTTTTTACTTCTGCCACGTTGTTCTACTTTGGTGTTGGAAAGGGGCATGAGTGCATTTTCTCCCATCTGGAGGCTTGGGAAAAGGTAAATGGAGCAGAAATTCCCACTAGTAAAAACACACTGGATTGATGTTTCACCCTGCCCAGTAGACTTCTGCTGCAGACTCGTACACACATGCACAGATCACAGGTGCATTCCAGCAGCTTGAGAAACAACACAAGGTTTTAACCAGAATATTTATGGAAATTCTGAAAGCAAAGGGCACTGCATAGTTTGACATGAGCATAGTGTTTTTCAAGTAGCTATATTTGTTAATGTTCCGACCTTATACCAAACTACATAGATACTCAGTATTTATCATTTTTTTCCACAAAGAAAATGTGCATCACGGTAGGACCTTCAAAGAAATCTGCTTTACCCAGAGAGAGCAACAGCAGCAAAATATAGCCCACTCAGCCACAGTATATCTGACATCTCCACAACCAAAGAATGACCTAAACCTTTTGCGGAGGCACATCTCACCTTGAGAAATGCCAGTTCAAACAGCCGACTTATTAAAGCAGAGATTCAAAATGCTCTCTGAGTGGTAACAGTTTTTTCTTACCAGCAGATAATGATCTAAGCTTTGTACATTTCTGGGGGCATTCCTTTTTCTTTATGCAGTCAATGCGAGTGTGAGGAGCACTATATGTTAAAGTTTGCGTAAGGTGTTGTAAAGTAGTTGTTTTGAAAAACCTATTTCTGCAGGCTGCAGCGGTTATAGGTTATTGATGGATAACAC
Organism: Melanotaenia boesemani; assembly: GCF_017639745.1. Classification (NCBI taxonomy): domain Eukaryota; kingdom Metazoa; phylum Chordata; class Actinopteri; order Atheriniformes; family Melanotaeniidae; genus Melanotaenia; species Melanotaenia boesemani. The sequence continues at coordinate 28,663,290 of NC_055691.1, forward strand.
CTGGAAACAAGAACAGTTTTGTGTGTTTGTTTGTGCTTTCACAGATTTTTTTCCTGTTTGTGAAAGAGTGTATTTCAACCCAACCTGTGATCTTTTGTTAAACTTGATAAGTTATGCTGCAAAAACCTAACCGACAAAAAACATATAATCACAAAAGCTGAAAATATAGCAATAAATTAGCATTTCATTACATAGCATCAGGAGCTCTTTATGCTACGTCACATGACTTCTTTAAAATGTTTATGCTAAAAGCCTTTAAGACTGAGAGTCCTGAACTGGATCCTTTCAATCACTGTAACCTGCTTTCAGGAAAGCTTTGAGACAGACAAAACTCTTGGTTTAGGATTAGAGTAAAGTAAATTATTGCAGTCTGGTTTAAACTCTAAAACCTTGGGCTATGTTTATTTCCATCGGAGAGAAATCCTCAAATTCATAAGCGTCTCAACAAATGTGAGGTCAAGCCGAACAGCCTTGGGCTGTGTGGATATGAGGCACTGAGAAGAATTCTGAAATATAATAAGTCCTTTATCTTTTCACCAAGGCTGGGTGAGAGTATAAAAAACACAAGGTTAGTGCCACCTTTACTTGAAAAATGATGTGTATAGTGTGAAAGAAATGCCAGCATATCCAGTAGTCATAGATTAGTGCAGGTGTCATTAAGTGACACACTCACATTTCAACTTTGTTTTAGCTGTATAAGTTTTCTTAGGGTTAAACTGAAGACACAAATATTTGCTGCTGTGGTTTCTGCATATTGTCAGTGGTTGTGTCAGCAGTATGCTGGACGACTGACAGTCACCTTGGGTGCTTCTGATTTACATAAAAGCCATTACAACTAATTTAGGGAAATAATGTTTTGTTTTTTTTTTGGTTTTTTTTTTTTGGTTTTTTATGACTGTCATGTTTATGATGCCTTGTGTTGTGCTTCAATGGAACAAACACAGTCTTTTATCATGGACTTCAATTATTCAATGAACCAGTGATGTTTTGAGTAAATAGCCTAAAGCTAATTCACAACTCTTGCACAGATATCCATGCTCCTTTTCAAGAACATGGAAGAAAAGAAATCTGACTGTGCAGTATTAGAAACTTACCAGAATAAAATAATATGTGAATTGCATGATTTTTATCATTTTATTTCATTCTTTCTGTAATCTGTCCATGTATGAATATCAGTATATAATGACAAAATAAAAATATATATAATCATCAGTTTAGTGTATTAAACATTAACTCATAAGGCATTAGTGTGGCAAACAGCCATGGGACAAGCAGAAACACACAACAAAGGTTTCTCACACAGCTGAGTTTTCAGTAAAACATTGAAACACCTGCAAGTGTGTCAAAAGACAAATATCTGCATCAGAATGAGTCTAACACATGATGTACTCTATAACGAGGGTTAAAACAAGCATGTTGGATTTTTATCTCCTTCTGTATTTTCATGTTTCCAATCTGGTTTTTTTTCAACAATCAAGTAAAATACATTTGAAAAATAAGCACACACTTATTTAATTCTTCAGTTTACTTTATGAGGATTATTAAGGACTGTCAAGCAACATTTGTGCAAAAATACTCAACTGCACCATCAGCCGCTAAAACCAAGCTACCATGACCTGTAAATTTAAAAACAAAACCAAACGTTTAGTTTAGATATTTTTATTATTCCAGACAATAGGTTATAGATTGAGTTAACAACACAGAGGTCTTCATACCTGACTCACTGAGCACTTCAGAGACGCTGCAATTACACTGGAACAGACGTTGCTGTAAATCACAGAAAGTCTATCTGTAAGCTTCCTGAATTATTTACCCAGTGGCGATATACCTGTCCAGCAAGCATCTGAGTCTGTCTGAACCTATAAAAATGGATGTAGGGAGATTTTGCACAGGTCTAAAGAATTAACTAAAGCATAATACAGGTTTGAATATGTTCCTTGCTAAATCTCTTAGATGATTATATGTATTTGTGTAAACTGAAAAACAGAACAAAACAACACAATCCAGGAAGAAAAGATAAAGGCTGATTATCTACCAAGCCTTCAAAGGGAAATGCTGTTGGCAGAAATCTGACTGAAAGCATGAAAGAGGGTAATGAAAACAAAAGCATGAAAGCTGCTGAAAGGAGCTGATGAGATAGGATCAGACAATGGGCAAATAAGGCCTCTGGCTTGACCTTAGCTGATCCTGAAACAGGTCAAAGGTGCACCAAAGTGCGGAGGTCAATTTATCTGGAGAAATATGTTTGGGTATCCTGCCATGTGTCTGACTGCTGCCTGGCTGCTCCCTTCCACACTTCTAATCTGTAGATGATGGAAATCTGCTTAAGAAAGGTTTAACTGGAACTACTGGAACACATCATCCTTTGGGCAGCTTAGGTTTGTGTCAGAGTTAACACTGATATCCTCACCCTGGACATTTCATAGTTGTAGTTTGCAATATCAGGAACAGCAGGAATTATATGCTAGTAAGGGAGGTAAAACTGCCAAGTAAAAAAAAAAAAAGTACAGATATACTCAGGTGTGTTTGGCTGTTAAACTGCATATGGTCTGACATCTATAAAGCTAAAAAAAAACTTAAAAAACACCTTACAAGTCTCACAAACAAGATACTTTTGATTTATTGATTGCTGTCAAGATGCAAGGAGAATTTTGCCTGGAAGTGTTTTCAAACATCGACTTTAATCACAGGTGTGAGATTTGAGCTGTTTTCCTGTCAAAAGTTAACCACCAGCTAAACTCTTCATGCGGTGAACATATGAAAAAGCACATCTGTTTTGTGCTGTTGCCACATTATCCAATTTATGGTCGGGGGGGGCACATAATCTGCTTTCTGGCTGTGTGAGACTGTACACTCGTGAATCAAAATATATGACTCAAAACAACAGTGTGTTGTTCCAGGAAAAGTGTTTGTCAGTTGACATAGTGTTTTATTTTATTTGTGATTTTATTGAGACTGAGAGTGTCAGTATTTACCATTTGTTCTCCTCACTGGTTTAAAATGGATCTTTTCTGTTTTTTTTGGTGTTGTAAGTCCTGTAATTATGGATGCATGAAGTGACAAACAAAGCTGGTGGAGGTTACAGAGGCTTGAAAAGAAAGCAATGCAGACTCAGAGGCATCATGCTCAAACGGGTGTCAGTCTGATCGACATAAGAGAATATGCTTTTTAACAGTTATACCTTATGCTTGTGAAATCTTGTAAGACTGTCAGTCAGATGCATGTGATTAAAATACATCTACTATGCTTATATCTATACATAACATAATCTTGTAAAGCTGTATTAAAGCTGTTTGATATGTTTCTGTTTTAGCACAGCAGATAAGACAAGCAAGATATGTTGTGTAATAGTGAGCTGTAGAGGCTTTTTATTTATTGATTTATTTATTAACATTTTATCTATAGCTACCCTGTTCAATCAAAAACACTGGCTGACAACATTAAGAGTTTTTTCCTCTGGTTTTTTGTCTTTGAGCTAAGACAAACACTTATTGGAGCCAGATGGTCTCATTCAGTTCCATAAACGAGTTGCTTATTTCCCAAAATATAAAACATTTTTTAAGGTACAATATGGTTCCTTTTTCAGCAGAGTAAAAATGCAAAGGCTGCACCTGTTTTTCCATGGTCATTTCATCCACAGTTGTGTGCATACTTGTGCATGTAAGTGTTCACACAAATGGCTGCAGCTTATTTGCATTGTAGAAGTATCTGGAATATGTCTCCTTGTAATCTTAATGACCACTAGAGGTTGTTAATCAGAGTTAAGACAAAATGTAAACTTAGTGGCATCTACAGATGGATTAACAGGAGATTTTGACACACGTCACTGATAATGTCTGCTAAAGCAATCAGGGTGATAAAGTGTAGGTTAACAGTTTAACTGATTGCTCTGCCAGAAGCAACGCCTCTTGAACAAGCACTAGCCCAATACCTCTAACCAGACTCTCAACTTCCCACATTCTTACTTATTATGTTTATCGATGGGGATCGGGTCCTGTTTGTCAGTGTATGTGTGTGTGTGTGTGTGTGTGTGTGTGTACAAAAGGTGCAAACTGAAGCACAAAGGAACTTGTTAGGACTCAGGGGTCAGTTCACACCTCTGCTCTCTTGATAAGTGAGACCTGGATTTAGACAAGAAGGGGGTGTTGATTTGAAGACTCTGGCATTTGTAGATGGCAAAAATGCAGACATTGCACTAGATGGCAATTTCAAAATAGGACAAAAAAGAAAGAAAAAAGAATAAAAAACTGCTTCTTTAAAAGTTTTCCCATGAAAATTTTTAATTTCATGCATTTCATAATTTCAGGCACTGGAATAATGACTTTTATAAAAATATCCTTTTTTCTACATTAGTGGTTATAGGGTCTTATATTCTTTGCAGAGCACACAAAAAGCATCCTACTGAAATTCATTAAAGGCTGGTACAAAAAAACAAACAAACAAAGTAAAGAAAACAGAACAATTAAATTTGTGTTCATTGGCACAAATACAAAGTTTTCTTTTTATTGACACTTTATGCTTTGCTGTGAGACTAGACTGAGTTTTTCTAGCATTTGGTCTCAATTAAAGTCATTTAGGTGCCAGCTTCTGTCTTCTAGTTGGATATTTACCTGTCAAACTAGTTAAGCAATTAATGTCAGTCTAAGTAGGAGAGTGTTCCTTAATTAGGCACACGAGTAGTTGCAGAATGGAAGCAATGATTAAGCTTCTATTCTTTTTACTAGGAATAGGAGACCATATGTCCACATATTACACATGCATTTGCTTACATGTGCATGCACAGTTAAGTGAATTACAGTAAATGTGAATAGGTTTTCCCTAAGCAAAGTCATTCAGCCTCTGCTGCTTTTCAATGTCCTCACCCATGTGTTTAAATTTTGGGCCTGAATGAATGTGTGTGACATTTCAGTAAGAACATAAATCATTAAAAAAAAAAAAAAAAAAATGGAAAAAAGAAAGCCGTTAAGTACATGGTGGAAGCAGATGTTTAGTCTATACTTCTCACCATGATTATTATATCTATCCCTATTATGACTACCAACTGTAATCACAGAGCGCTAAAGAAAAATGGTCAAGACAGAAATTAGACTGCATTGAAGAAAGCCTTTTAAGAGGCCTGTTTTTTCAATCTTATGCTTTATTTCATGGAAATAGTCTTGTCACAGTGCAAAGCATGAGCGACAACAACCCATAAGATGACAAATAAATATTTCTAAACATGTCCATGCTTTAAAATCTTCTCAAGATGTGCAAAAGCTTGCCAACATTTACATGTGAGCACATAAAAATCAGCACACTGCTCATGCTTCCACAACAATACACACCCACATGCTCACCTGTAGTCTATGTGATGGTTACCATGATGATGGATGTGAATACACATGAGACCAGATGGTCATTTCCCATATCAGTCCCAGAGGTGTGACCCATTCCTCCTCTTCACCATCTGTGACCGAAGAGCCATGGCCTGGGCTGGGTTTCCCATTACTAACTTTACACCAAAAAAAATCTGAATCACAGAAAGACAGAAAAGCCAAAACAGTGGCCGCACAGGATCTTTGGCTGCTAAACCGAGCTTGGATGACACATTGTGGTCTCTAGCTTTGTATATGGCAGGAGAGAAAGTATTTACAACGCTCTGGTGCAACAGACACTCAAGCGAAGCGAGAACAAACTCACGCTTCACCTTAGTATTAGCAGAGCACAGTAGGATATAAGAATATAATGAGCTGTAACAGAATAGATACAGATGTTTTTCCACGTATCTACAGACGTTTGATTAAAAAAAAAATGGATACAGGTATTAATTCTTATGGGTTAAGGTGTGCAAAGTGGGCTTAATACTGTAACGTTCGCATTCAGCAAACTCAGTAATGTCAACCATAACACACCTTGCTTTTCAGTCAAAATAGGTGACTGCCTGCCACTCTCTACATTCAATCATCTGTGGCTCATCAGCAGTCACTCCCTCTCTCTGCATGGTTTCACACACAAGGAAACACGAGCACTCTCACAGAATCTGCAGACTGTAGAAATAGGAAAAACATTTGCATGTCTTGGTGGGATTTTCTTATCTACATCAGTGTAATTCATGGACAGAAGCAAGTTTTGCTACCAGCTTTCAATTTTAACTGATGTCTGAGGTGTTTGCATGTGTGCTGGCCATATGACAGCCACCTGTGTAAACGATTGGAGTATATCATGGTTCTGAAACACTGGATCCTCAGTCAGCTACTCATGTTGCTGCAGGAGACCAGAGACTTGACCTCTCCTTAGCAGTAGCAAGCACAGCAGGTGGTCAACAGTAGCGACTGAGTGGAGTAACATAAATACAATTTTATTCAAAAACATTTATGTATAATCACGCAGTTTGCTATATCTTGCTTTAATCTTTAGATTTCCTTTTCTCATCTGCTCTCATGTATGCTGAAGTTAACCCAGATAGCACTTAAATGGACATAATAACAGAGGTTGAGGATGTATGTTGCAGGCAGGAAGAGAGTGCTTGTCTGTCTCTGCAGGTCAAACAGGAGGTGAGAAAGGCCTCTGTTGAACCCTGGTGAATATTGACACAGCATTACCATGAATGAAAATATTTTCTGTGTCCAATAGGCATGAAAGGAACGCTACTAGACATATGGACACGGCTTATTCAAACAAACACTAAACATCAGCACTCAATCAAACTCACATTCATGAACTCAGATTTCCGAAAAGCAGCAACCAGAGAAAGTCAAACTTAAGAGTTGTGACAAGATGAAGAAACCAATGTTACTGGCTTTGAAATTTGATGCATTTTCAGAATGCATACATTTGCACTGCCAACATCCTTGCAGTGCGCTGCACATTGAATAGAGATTCTAAGTACTGGTGAAATCCCAGGGACACATCTAAAAGAAGAGAATTTCAATAGAGGTGGTAGAGAAGAGTGTGTGTGTGTGTGGATGCTGTAGTTATTATGTGTGGGAGTGCTGCATAGGAGGGTCCTTGCTGCAAGCTTCTTAAAGAATAGTATAAATAATGGGAGACACTGACATTTGTGCTGCTATTGTTTCTGCTCAAAGGCTAATTTTTAAATAATTTCTGCTGTTCAATGGAGAGACAGAATTACAGGAGAGAATGTGGTGCCCATTGGTCATTGTGCATTAGGCTCTTTAAAGGGCTATTAATCTGAGGCAGTGGCTTAAGAGATCGGATATGAAAGTCTGCTGGACAAGCTTTTATCATGACGCAAAGCTGAAATATGCCCTTACATTAGTGCCTCAGTTCAGTCAGATGAAATAGTGTGTCACTATCAGTCTGATAGCATCAGCTCCAGGGAAACTGACATTGAGCAGTTGTTTCACCCCCAACAACAGATGAGAGACTATAATTGCACCAGGCCATGGAATAACACAGATAGTGTATGTTACGAGACCTCCACAGACACAAAGTCCTGCTGTTCTGGTAGGGAACAGGTGCAACGTGGGAGTTGCAGTCAGTCATCAGATCCCAGGGTGGTGCTTGGGCGTGGGGGTGGGGGTGCAGCTGCTACAACCCAACACAATCATTTGCAATTCCATTTAACTGCATGGGTCTTAATTTACAGGCTTGTTGTTTGTCAGTGAGGGAGGATTCTTATGTAAATATCTCACATGTCTCCCCTTCTGCCATTCATTCCCTTCATCTAACCAAATTTACTTTATTTATTTTCAGGGATAATCAGCATAAAAATCTAAATTATTGTATTAATGAAGATTTTGTTTTTTCTTTTTTCAGATTGATGAAATGGCTCAGTATGGATGAGCATGACTAAATGTTAATGTCAACACACAGGCATGGACAAAAAAAGAAGACAGAGAAAAACAGATGTATTCCAGTGGGCTGTATGGGAGACAGACGTTTCTCTGCTCTTGTAAATGTTTGTCTTTGGGGCTTTCTTTATAGGTAACTGTATTTGAGGCTTTGGAAATTACATCAATCACATTTTAACTTTTATTTTCCACCTTAAGGTAAAAAAACAGACATAATATAAAATGATATGATAGTGAGTTCAAAATTTATAATCTACACAAAACTGCTAGTATATACCCTTAGACATCAGACATTAAAATTATCAGAAAAAAGAATGACAGGCAAACAGATAATTCAAAGGAAAGCATGTACCAGAACAAACTTTTAGAGATCTGACGAGTGTAAGAGATGGAAAGAAACATAAATAGAGACCAAAATAAAGTAGGCATGGAGAAAAAAACCTCAATGAATGAAACCTTGTGGAGGAAAATCCATGGTAACAGTGCTAATAACTATCCACATGGAAACAAGCACAAAGAGGGATAACTGAAAATACAAAAAGTGCCAGTTAACCTTGGCTGGAGTCCATGTTAGTGCAGCAGGAGCTGGAGGAAAAGAAGGCAGTGACGGAGGAGAGCAGTGGAGAAGCAGGGGGTGGTCTGTGGAGTGACATGGGAGGCAGTTTTTCTCAGAGGAGGGGAAAGACTTTCCAAATCTCACTGGGAGACATAGCACACTTAATTCCAGCTGCCAAGGAGGGAGAAGGAAAACTCAAGACAAGACCCAAGGAAGATGTAAGCGATTTTCTGCCCTTCTGACTGATAAAGACTCCCTAGATTGCCAGCAGTACTCACAGGCTTTCACTTGGTCACACCATGCTGTGGCAGGTGGCCTCAGATCCTTGGCTGTGGCACAACCATCAAAACTGACTGAGGTTTGGATCCTCCCTGATTTCTTGATCATGAGCAGAGTTAGGAGCTAAAGCTTCACTTTCTTCTCCAGTGCAGAGAGACCGCACGCCAGGCACGAGGCTCCCTACTCCTCCTCTCTTCCACTCTGCTTTTCCTGGGCTGAGGTCCAGAGAACGACTGGCTCTAGTGGACCCAAGAGGAGGAAGACAGACTGAAGACAACACACAGTAGCTCCAACTCTACTTGCATACCTGCTGGGAAACACTGAGGTTTTAGAAATTAGCTGCTCCATTTTCTTTGTGGGCTTCATAGAAACCATTTTTGCTGTTTTATTTTTTTTAATCATATCTGAAACAAGTGGATGCAAGCTGTACACAGACAGACAAACAGACGGACTGACATATGGACAGAGAGCAGTGAGCATTGCGGCGTGAATGTAGCAACTGGACTTCTCCCTGGTTACTAAGACCAAACAAGGATAATAGCCAAAGCACTATCCTTTTCACCAAGGTAGTGGGTGGATGCAGCTTTCAGCAGACTGCTATAGGGGAAGGCAGCGACTGCACTGAGGCTGCAGAGATACATCTATTTGATCCACATTGTGGAAATGCATAGATAATGGACGGTTACCTTCAAGAAGACTCTTGTTGGATACTGAAGACTATCTAATGTTAAGCAGCGCTTGATGGAAGTTAATAGAAAGACCTGTGGATGTTTTTTTTTTTTCCTTTTTAATGGCCTTTGCTGCTCATTCTGAGTGAACCTAATGCTTTTTAACTAGGCAAATATAGAATGTGTGTCACAGCAATGATGGCAGGATGCAAAAGGACTTTAAATCTGTCACAGATGCTGCTATATTTTATTCTGATTGTCATGACTCACACAGCACACAGCATCTACCCAAGGATACGGCTCTCCCACAAAGGTAAGAAATCCCCAATGTGTGTGTTTTCTTTTGTATACCTAAGAAAGAGATAAACAATGTGCAATTATTCTCTTTTGCCATGGGAATTTGCAGAGAAACACAGTACTGTGTATAGTAACTGTAGTTCAAACTGAAACAAGCTATGCCTTAAAGTCATCCCTGCAGAATGAGAAAGAGACAGGTGCAACAGAACATCTTTTCTGATAGGCCTGTGCTCTCAAATATTGCAGTGCTGTTGTTTGTACCCCTCAAATGTCCTATGAATATTAGTTTAGCTTTTTCAGGATTATGATATATTAATCAATAGTAGCTAAAAATACTAGCAAAGAAAAAAATCATTACAGAAACTGCACTGTAAAAAAGTCTGAAATGGAAAATAACGTGGTAATCTTTGTGAGTGTGTAAAGAAGGCTCAGGTTTTTATTGCCATGAAATCATATACCGATGGAGATTTATGTTGTTGCCTGGGAGGAAAAGCTACCGTGCAGAAAGGTGATCTGAGAAGGGTCTCTTCTGTTTCATGAAGTGCTTTATTTTTCTTTCCTTTTTTTATACCCACAGTTGATGGTTGTGGAGCCTGCTTGCACTTTGTTTTGGTACCACAGGCATGGTGGTTGACAATCCACAATGTGGCTTTCTCTCATGTCATAGTGGCGAAGCGATGGAATACTATTTATTTATTTTTTTCTTTTGGCATGGGAATGTGCCTGGGAGAAGAAGGGAGAGAGAAAAGTGTATGCATGCGCCTGTTTACGTGTGTGTGGGAGTGTGTGATATAGATGTGCATGCACTGGTATGTGGACTGATTGCCGCGTATCTCAGACAGTAATGAGGGCTTTATCTTTACAGATAAAACTCTTGAGTAAACATTGTCTCTTTCTCACAGTTTCTTTGATCTCTATAGCAACAGAAGGTGATGATTCCACATAAGCCTGTTAGTCACGGTTGAAAATAGGTGTGGAATTCAGATGGTCAGTAACTTAAACATATGAGCCTGCAGTATATAATGAAAGCTGACATGACCTGTCTATCAGTAGATTTTTTTTTTAAAGAAATATAAAGTATTGATTAGTTTTTGTGTGTTTTTTTTAATTGTAAAATTTGCTAGGGAAAAAAAAAAAAAAAAAAAAAAATATATATATATATATATATATATATATATATGAGGAAGATAAGAAATACAGTAATGCAGACCTTATATATCAACAAAAGTAAGCACATCACTGCTGATTAGGTTAGTCAATAATGCCACATAAGTATCAGGTGTGGTTGTGACTTTCATATTTCACCCGATTTATTAACTGCCTGAGGGCAGAGCTGCTACAGTGACCCACACCCACTTCTCTGTTTCTATCTGCCTCACTCCTCTGATACTTGTTCTGGCTAGCACAGAGCTCTGTTAAAACATTGCAGTTGGAGCCTATCATTATGGAATGATAAACATCTAAGTCCTAATACATGCCTCATGGGCTCCACCAGCGATTTTTGCCCACACCCTTCAGATCACACAAACTCATAGATACATGCAGACAGCCACATGGACAGCATGGTTAGTGTGAATTCTTCACATGCTGCAAGTTTGGATACCATTCAGGGGGATGGAGAGGGATGTGGTTTTAAGTATTCATCTATACGACTAGAAAGCTTTTTCCATAGCATCTGGCAAAGGCAAAGTAGAAAATCTAAAATTTTATCTTTGAATAAAAATAAGACAATATGAATAACAGTTAGTGATCAATACTGAAATATTTTTAACTTGCTTCTGGTCAGACAAGCAGCAACACAGTGGGATCAATGGAAAGCTCAATAAAATACAAGATCAGCTTTCTCATGGTTTATGGGTGTAAGCTCCAGTGGGCACATTTCATGTGTTTCAAAGATGACCTTAGCATACAGTATGGATGTCTGCAAGCTTTGATGTTATCCACACTTTTCACGTGTTGTGAAAGTAACATTATTCATTATTTCTTTTTCATCTACATCCCATGTTCTGTCTAGACTTTTGGAGAAGGGAAGATTATTTCAAATGCATTTAAGGCACTTTCATCCCAGTCATCCTTTCATTTACTTACACCGCCCCCTTTAACTCAAGGCTGTTACCCAAATCACACAAAGTATTGAGTTACAAAAACTGAAGCTTTGCTGTCTTGAGAAATAATTGACCCTAATCTTTGGCTGCACTACATCCAAAGACTTTAAACACATGTCTAAAGATGTTAATACACATCAACTTGGAGGTCTTTCAGCAAATCAAACCCCCCTAAATCCTGAGTTATTATACACAAGAAGTGCCCCTGCAAGGAGCTCAATGCAGAAGAGAAATAAAGATGTAGTGTTTGCGTTTTAATATTTGGGTTTTTTTAACAAAGGTGATGTAAATTTAAATCATACAGACATGATTTAAATTTACATCACTCAGGTTTCTTGCAGCTCATTTTAGATCACAAGCCTGTGGAGGGAAATGAGCTTGTCCTTTAGGACTCCCATCAATTTAGCTGCTAATGAAGCTGTAGCACAGCCAGTGTGTGTCAGAATGTCAGCAGTCTGCAGGTAGGGGGTCAGGCTTAGATTTATTTTGCTGCTTCCACACTTCTGTCATCTTGCTCAGCTAAAACTGCAGGTTTTGATACAGCAGTTTTCATGTAAAACTGATGACCTAAACAAACATACGTCGCTTCTTTTTTTTTTTTTTTTTTTTTGCTGCTTGAGTGAAACTTTTTGAAAAAAGTCCTCCATGTAATGGATACCTGAGCTGTGTATGTGAATGAGTGGCCAGGTTACTTTTGAACAGCCAAACATGTTTTAATTAAATTGAAGGGCTCATTGAAGCAGTTATGAAAAAAAAAAAAAAAAAAAAAACTTCAACATTTTAAAATAATTATATTGCCTATTCCCTCAGTTGTCTGCCAAGGACATTTTTCCTGAAGGTTGCAAGCATTTAGTTATATAAATATTTTCTTTCAGCACATCTACAAAGGTGAATAAAGTTATCCTGTGACATTAAGCGACTCTGGCACGGTTAACACGGTACTGTATACCTTTAACCAGATGAATAAACACATGTGCTTTCTATATTTCAGCCTAACATTTACCTCATGGAACATTTAAACAAAAGCAGCTTAAAGCACTTGAGAGCTGATCCACCAAATTACATTCATATAAGTGGAATAAACTTGCTGGAAGGAGCAGAATAGAGAATAGATGTGTTTTGGTAACTAGAGCTGCATTTCTTGAGAAAATGCTCAACTTTTTTTCTTAGCATTCCTTTTTCTCAGCATTCACCAGAAACTGTGAGATTTAGGGAGAATTGGTGCTCAGACGCATGAAGGTGTAAACACAGGGATTACTCAGGTGGCAATTACTGATGTATGAAACATCCCTTTGAACTATAATTTTAGAGGTTCCCTCTAGACAAGTCAAAGCACTCTCTCTGTATTTAAAAACTTTTAAATGTTGAGACTGTAGATCATTGTCTTCTTAACGCTTGTTGCTTAAGTTGAATAAAGGTGGGGATTTTTTTCTGACTTTTTATATTTAAGGCTAATGTGGCAAGTGAGAAGTCCCATTAACTTTCTTCCGTCTGCATGTGAAGAGGCCTATATTTAACATTTACCACATTTGGATCACGGCCATTACACAGTCATTCTGAAGACCTTAAATCAAACCAGTGGAAAATGAAGGGTATGGTGGTGTTAAGATAAATCACATCTTTTAGTTTGCTAAAGCAAAACAGATAAATTTTTAAACCTCCTCCCTTCCACATTCACCTTTCTCTCCTTCTCATTTTCTCTGTGTACATCTCAGCGTCCTTTCTCCCCCCATTGTGTTATGTGTGTGCTCCCCAGTTCATTAATGAGATGTCCAGAGGGGAAGGCAGCTGGTGAAACTCTAATATCCTTTCTGACCTTTTTTCTGATGAAGGGACCAGGGAGAGGAGATGAGTTAAGTTTGTTACATGGGAAAAGAGGGAGGACAAAGATTGGTTTAGTCTTCAGAGACTGAGCTGCAATATTACTACAAGAGGGGGGAGAAAAATAAGCAGAATGAAGACTGAACACCTCAAAACACAGAAATGCCAAATGCTAGGTGAGTATGTAGAGAAGAGGAAAGAAAACCTTTATTTAGATCAATATTTATTGATATTTCTTTTTTTACATTTACTTTTCCCTCTATTTTTAAAACATTGTCCCAGTTTAGTTGCAGTGTCTTTTAAATAACTTTCCGTTTTAAGGCATTTTTTAAAAAACATATAAATATATATATATAAAACATAAATCATCCAGTTATTATAGAGAAGCAGACTTCGCCTCTTCTCTGTCATCATCCTTGGGCAATTCACATGGCTTTCATTTTGCTGTGTGACATCATTACCCCATACAAGGGGAAAATGGGAACACAAGGCCATGTACCAGTAATGGCCCATCATCCCCATTTCAACAGCTCCACCTCCGTGATCTTCTCAGTGTCACTCAGGCCTTAACGACATAAAGAGAGGACTCCTTCCTCATGTGTGTACCCTTTTACACTTGATCACTCCAGTAAATCTCTGTACTTTGCAGAAGTCCCTACATTCGGAGAGTAAACATATACATAAGCAGATTTAGCTGGACACGAACCTGTTTAATTTCTTGCATCAAATGTCTGCAGAATAACTCATGATTATCCTTCATATGTTCATTCAATTGTCTTGAACTGTTTGTAAAAAGTACCTGCAAAACCAGCACACAAAGACAGACTCCCATTATTCTCCCCAGTGCAGTAAAACAGTTTCCAAACATGGAAAAAGAGGAGATTACAAAGTTTATTTTCATTTCATTTTACCAAATCTTCTCCTGCATCTCTCAGTGCTCCTCAGACAGCTGATGATAGTGTCTGTCTTGAAGGAGTCCTTTTGTTCTCTGTGATTTCCTTTTGAAGCAGGATCACAGCAGGATGTCTCCCTGGACCAGTTGCTGATGGAGAATTGCCCTCCTCCTCAGCTGAGGATCCCTCACTGGCTGCAGATGGTGAGAGTGAAAGGAAAGAGACGCAGGAATGAGGATATTTGGAAATCCCCTCTTTCTCTTATTCAGCCTGATCACTGGCTGCCACACATAATGACAGAGTAGAAGACTTTAAAACACTGCTCTGAAGCATCCGCCAGAGTTTCTGTGTAATCATGAGATACACCTATTGTATTGTAGTTATTTCAATTACCCTTAATTATTATAATCAAAACATTTTTTTTATAAAAGTGACTGGTTTTGCATTTGTTTATTATTTGTGAGGAGAGTGAATTTTTTCTCTTTCTTGTTTTCTTATACCTTCTTTTTCGGTTGCAGAATAGTCCTGTGAGTATTTCACAGTGTGCAAATGCCCATTTAAATCAGCTGCCACTCAACTTTATTGACAAAGACAAGCAGATGGAAAAACAGATTTGACTCAAGTGCGGTTTACTCCTTCACTTTAAATAGTCATCTAAGTCCATCTTTTGGATACATGGTAACAGATTTGACTCCACATGAAGGAGCTGATTGTTTTGGAGCCAACATCAGGGGGACTGTCCTGGGTACAAATTTAAACCAATTCAGAGAACCTGCAGAAAAAAGACATCTGTGTGTGAGAGAGACAGAATAGCTCCGTGTGTGTGTGTGTGGTGTTCATAATTACAGGAAGCATGTCTGAGCCCTGGCAGAACATGCCACATCCCCTCAGTCTCTGCCACCTAACCACCCAAGACCTAATGCAGTTCAAACAAACAACCGCTTGTCTCCAACATGGAAATCTTATTAGCAACCAAGTAAACACAGTCTCCCACTCCTCTGTGGATACCTAATCCTATTTTAAACAAATAAAACTCTCAGCATAGTCAAGTGTGGCTGCTTTGAGTGATCTACAAAAATAGTAAAAACACTTTTCTTCTTCTATCTTGGAGATCACATATCTATAAAAATATACAGATGCTAGAAAAAACAAATCATACAATTACCCCCTGCTACTTTAACATGTCGAGACACCAACCTCCACAGTTTCTGAGATGGCTGAATGGTAAGTCTGGTCATGAAGCCACGTGTGAATAAATTATGGTTCTTCTCTTCATTTAAAAGGATTTTGTCAAATATTCCACAGATGTCATACCATGTGCCTAAAAATTAGAAAAATGGAGCCCACAATACAAAACATGGCCTGTGTGCTTAATTCTCCCTCAGGTTAAAGAGGCACTTCTAACACACACCAGATCCCCCTTTTTTCTTTTACAAGGGCACTGAGTCCAACCCCATCATGTGTTAATGAAAGGTTTTTAGGCCAGCGCAGCCCAGAGGAAGGGCACACCTCTGGCAGTTTAAGACTTAGTTTAAATCCTTCTTCCAAAACTGCTCAAGAAGCTTACAATGAGGAGGTATGAGAGGAGGTCAAATTCAGTCAGGAAGATACAGCAAGGAGTGGTTGCATACTTGTGATGTGTGCATCCAACTTTTCTTCTTGAGCTGTGGTTATTCTGATGAGTGTGCACGCTGATATTTAATGACATTTCAGGAATGGTCATATGCTTTCCTTTTAAAGGGGCAGCTGATCTAAACAGCTGAAATAGAGACTGGTTCAGTTTCCTGTCTGATAAAACTACTTCCTCTGTTAAAAAGACCAAAGACCACAGGATGAGAGACTATGCAAATCAAAAATAAAATGTTTTACAGATCCTTTACTGTGGCAGAGTGATTGAGCTGTGGACAAGGGTCAGTAATCATCCTTTTGGAAATGTGTTGATGCTTTTAAAGGTTACTTTATGCTCAATGTGTTTGGAT
Source organism: Melanotaenia boesemani (assembly GCF_017639745.1). Lineage (NCBI taxonomy): Eukaryota > Metazoa > Chordata > Actinopteri > Atheriniformes > Melanotaeniidae > Melanotaenia > Melanotaenia boesemani. Next base: position 28,679,681 of record NC_055691.1, read on the forward strand.
CTTTAGTGATAAGCACGGTTAAATTCAGCCATAGGAGGTAAAGGTGTACCATACAAAGGGAAAGATTAGATAGAAATATGTTGTAGTATGACGTTCTCTTGGGGTTGCTATGATCAAAAACACATGTTGCCCCGTGCCCTGAGCTCATGGAGCAGTTGGGACTCTTACAGGTTTGCAGAAGTACTTAGAAACCTCTCGAGGGCGGTGTTTGACCTCTATTTATTAATCTACTGTCAGCCTTTCTATTTATCTTTCTATTGTCTGACTACATATTGTTGGTCTACTTGTATCTCTGTGTCACTTTCTGTGCAGAACTTTGGCAAATGAACAGGACCTGGGTGTTTCAGGGACATGGTGCGCCTCTTCAACCTCAGACGATGCTCCTGGATGAGAGCCACCAAAGGCTTTATGTCGGTGCCAAGAATGCTCTGTTCTCCCTTAGCCTGGACAGGGTTAACATAAACCACAGAAAGGTAGGCCTGGCTTCATCCCTTCCTGTCTGTCAGGATGTTAGCCTTTTGAACTCTTAGACGAAAACTGTGTGTATGTGTGTGTTTGTAGCACTGTTTTACTTTCTTTTTAGCATGAAATAATATTTTTAATAAGATACTGAAACTGGGAGCACAATAAACCTGTGTGATTATTAAAGCAATGTAGCAAGTAACATGGCATCCCTAGCACAGAAACATGGAGAAAATACTCATTAAGGAAAATGGAATTAAGTGTTTCACATTACACTTTGTATCCACAACAATGGCAGTGAAAAAAAAATGGTGCAACTGTGATATCTTTCAGATCAATTGGACCAATACTGAACATCAGATAGAGGAGTGCATGATGAAGGGGAGGGAAAAGGTAAGCATTGAACATGATAATATTATTGAACATATGGCTGCATGTGATCTCAGTTGGGATTTAGTAGAACAGTTGGGGCTGACAATCAAGGTGAGTAAGCAGAAAAAACGATAAGTATACATGTATATTAACCTAGCATCCATATTGTATAGTTTATTATATGGGTGGATAGATCTGTCAAAAAAAGAGATACTGCCAGTATCTATGAATGGATTTACATATATCTCTGTGCTCATTAACCTTTCTTTAACCTCAGCTATTGATGTTATTGATGAAACAATGAACTCTGAGGCTGCAGTTGTTTCACAGGACACATAACTCACCAACCCTGTTTTTTTACACCCAGTCTGAGCTGTTTATTTCTCCCAACAGCCTGAGTGTGCAAACTACATCAAAGTGCTCCAGAAGTACAACCAAACCCATTTGCTGGTTTGCGGAACAGGAGCCTTCAACCCCATCTGTGTCCTGATCAAAGTGGGACATGCAGGGCAGGTGGGTCCCAAGGCTAGAATACTTTTGTCAGACAATCATATATTTAAAGAGGCATTTCAGCTGCAACATTTTGGTTTGTTGAGCTAATCTGGATGGATGTTACTAATTATGCCATTCTTGTCATTTTTAAAAGGCTGTTTTTCATTTACTTTTATCATTTCTACTGTCAAATAATCCAAAGACAATTTAAAGGTGTCTTTCTCTACAGTTATTTAATCATTTAACATTGAATTCTACTACTACACATCTCCTAGTAGATGGACTTGTATAGCGAGAACCTTCTTCACACTGTTTTCATAATGTTTTAGTCCCGGGCTCCTGGAACAGTCAGTACATGGCAAAACTCTGAGCTGTTAAACTCTGCACATGCTCTTGAAGATGGATTCATGTGCCTGGCAACAAAGGTTGATGTGGGGTGTAGATGGAAAAGCCACTGAGAAAGGGATAGTGGAATTTTATTTTATTCTGAGAGAGAAAACTATCTGGCACAGGCTTCTCATTTCTGTTATAAAAAGATGGCACCCCAAGTGTCCAGGTAAACAGGGAGAGCAGACCAGGTGCTGCTCGGTGTAGGAGGGAGTAGGTTTGCAGTCAGGGAAGACTAATGTGTCAGCTGCTTATGAGGAAAACTTGGTTGTCTTTCAAGCATGATGGTGTGCAAGCAAAACTGCCTGCATGCATCAGTGTGAGCATGTTTAGACACAGTATGACACATATCTCCCAGATGTCAAACATAGGACAGTCTAAGTGTGCACATATGTGTGTGTCAGTGTGTGTGTCTAGGTTGTATTTAGAGAGAGGAGGGGAAGGTTCCCATCCTGCATTCCAGCACTGGTCCAGCAGGTCAGCCAGGCCAGGGGCAGCTTCTAGATAGGAACCAAACTCAGCCATCACTCATCACTGGAATGCTTGTAGCTGAACTGAACTGCATCAGATATGGCTGATTTATCAAAGTATAGAAAACATCTCAACAAAACATCCTCACACCAGTCTTATATGTTAGACAGAGTTACCATGAAGTCTAAGCTCAATGATATTTAATTTGTGATATATTTTGATGAAAGATGTTTTTTTCTCCTTTTGATCACCAGCAACAGGTTAATAAATCATGTATTAATGCAACAATGCATTTTTTTAATAAAAAGTATCTAGTACGTTAGTGCTTATAAACCAATATTGTCTAAAACTTTGGCTTTTTTTCCCATTTAATTTGAATTGATTGCTTCCTATGATGGACGAGTTCAAGGCAGAGGCAAATTTTTACTGCAGTACAGCATGTAGGGTTCTATGTTCACTCATAAATCAATACAATGCATGACATGACTCTTCTGAAATGCCAGAAGCTGTGAAAGACTACCCAAAACACATAAAATGTGGTTCTACTGGGAGTTCAGATCTTTGTGTGTGGGTGTGTTTCACCTAACTGCTGTGCAGGGCAGCAACATCAGAAGAGTGGGAGTATGATTCCACTACGATAAAAGAGCAGACCAAAGTTGGTTACACACATCAAGACAGTAGTCCTTCATTTGGTCATCCATCACTCCTTGTCTAATCCATCTTCATTCCTTAAGTTCATCTATCACCTTCCCACCTTTCTCTCTTGTATTTCTTTTCTTCCACTCTATCTACACATCACCGTTTGGGATTAGTCTCTTTTTAGGTTTAGCTGTTTAGTATGTAGCTGTCACATTTATGTTCTTATAAATTCATGTCTATATAACTATGATTTGTGTGTTGTCCTCAGGACCCCCTGTTTACTCTTGAGGAGGATAGTGTTATGAGTGGCAGAGGACGTTGTCCATATGACCCCAACAGTCCCTGCACTTCAACACTCTCCAGTAAGACACAGCCAAATCCATAACCTATAACTTCACCATCAGCTGAGCTAAAAGCACACAGTTGTGAGACAACTATGTATGTTTTCATTTCAGTTGGATGTCAACTTAAGAGGTTTGAGCATTCTTTTCACCTCTTAACAGTCAACAGTGCCACCTTGTGGTCTTTCTTCATGTCAGTTGGTTGGTTGCTATTTGGTTTTCCACTGTTATGCACTGTTGTCAATTTGTCTGTGTGTTTATTAGGAGGAGAGCTCTACATTGGCCTCTACACTGATTACTGGGAGAATGACGGTGCTTTATGTCGACTGAACAACCACACCTACACACGCACTGAAAGAAATGACAGACAACAGCTCAATGGTTTGTTTACATCACTGGAAAATAATCACATTTTCACACGAGTGCAGTTAAATATAAACATATTATTTTAAATAAATTGGCTGGTTGTTAAAAGCTCAGTAATATGTAGCAGTGGCCACACAGGTTATGCGCTGTAAGCCTCTTCAATTATATCAACATAGATTAGCCTCATTTGATCATTTATAGGTTTAATATTGTTTTGTTATGTTTTTAATTTTATTTAAAACCAATAGTTCTATTTTTTCTTCTTTTGTCCAGGTACCCAAATTACAACTTATCTTTAATGTTTTGAATTAATGCCTCATGTAATATTTTTCCATCAGAGCCAAAGTTTGTGAGTTCAGCAGCTATTCCTGACAACGATGACAGCGATGATGATAAAGTTTACTTCTTCTTCACTGAGAGAGAGATGGATGCTGAGGGAGTGAACAGGGCCGTATACAGTCGTGTCGGACGAGTCTGCGCAGTGAGAAACGCTTGTGCTGCAGAAATCTTTATAAACAGAATTCAACCAATACTGACAGAACAGTCACAATGGCATCTGATTCACTTCTCAGAATGACCAAGGGGGACAGAGAATGCTGGTGAATAGATGGAGCTCCTTCCTGAAAACTCGCCTCATCTGCTCTGTAGCTGGACCAAATGGCATTGATACTCATTTTGATGAGCTTGGTAAGAGGATTTCATCTGATGATTGGGTTTTCAAAGATCTGGTTAGAAACAATTGTTAAGTAGTCAATGATTTCAAACCTTAAAAAAAAAAAAAAAAAAAGATAAAATTGCAGGTTTTTCTTTGTGTTTCAGAGGATGTGTTTGTGCTTAGCAACAAGGATGAGAAAAACCCAGAAATATTTGGTCTCTTTAGCACAACAAGGTCAGTGGAGGATAGCATCTTTTTAATTATGAAATTTTCTGCTCCATCAAATCACTAATAAAACCCCCCTCTGCAGCGCTGTGTTTAAAGGCTATGCAGTTTGTGTCTATCAAATGGATGACATCAGAGCAGCCTTTAACGGTCCATTTGCCTACCGTGAGAGACCTGAGCATCACTGGACACCTTATGAGGACAGAATCCCCTACCCTCGACCTGGATCAGTGAGCCTTTAATTCTAAATAAATAATGTTTATGGGATTTAATTACACGATTGCCTAACATTATTCATTCGTAGCACTCTCCATTTCACCCGGTTTGTGTCCACAGCAGATGTCCTCTGAAAGGGGCAGTGTTGAAAGAATGTAGGGCAGCTTTGCTGAATGTCAGCACTGTTGTAACTACCTCAGCAGGTCACACAGGGACCGTCTGAGCCTGACTAATGAATGTCAGCTTGTTTCTACACTGTCCAATGCTGATGTAATTAGTAGTTCTCCTCTGTTTTATTAAAATTCTACCTCTTAACTCTCTTTATTTCTGTCTTATCATCTCTTCTTATCAGTGTGCCAGTAAGGTAAATGGTGGAGGCTTCTCCAGCTCTAAGGAGTTCCCTGATGAAGTACTACGGTTTGTGCGGTCTCATCCTGTGATGTATCGTCCAATCCGCCCACAGCATCAAAGACCTGTTCTGCTGCAGACAGAACCAGGCAAAAGAAAGCTGACCCAGATTGCAGTAGACAGAGTACAAGCCCAGGATGGACACTATCATGTTCTCTACATTGGCACTGGTAAACACACTGTATTATGCAGAATACATTATTACTCTCAAGACAAGATACAGTTATCATGCACAATCCCCTTTGACGTGATCATTTATTAGCATTAAAGCATGTATCTGAGAATATATTGGTGAAGCAGCTGAATGAGTGTGAGTGGTTGTTTGTCTCTCTGTGTTGGCTCTGTGATGGACTGACATCCTGTACAGGATGTGCCCTACCTCTTGCCTCATCAGCTCCCCTCCGACCCTGCATTGGAATAAACTGGTATAGAAAATGGAATGGATGGATGGATGGATGGTAAAGCAGCTGCATATACTGTCTAAACTAGTACCAAAAAGCTTGTATTTTGTAAATTAAACACTTTAAAACTATTAATTGTTACATTTTTGAGCAAACAATAATTTCACATCAACATTGTTTTCAATCAGATGACTCTGTGGTTTTGAAAGTTATCACCATTTTCAACAAAGACACAGACACTATGGAGGAAGTCTTGCTGGAAGAGCTCCAAGTATTTAAGGTACTATACATTTTGCTACAAAACTTGAAGGTAAATATGTTGTATGCTGGAACTGGCTCCTACAACAACTTAGCTTGTTGATCTAGATATGATTCTTGCTTTATGTTCAAGAATAGTAGGGATCAAATGCTGGGTGAGCTCTGTAATTTAAGACATTTCATGGTCTTGGATTAATCTTGGAAGTGTTTGAGTTAAAAACCTCAGAGGCAGCTGCAGTGTGGGAAATAAAGTAGGTTGTCCATTAATCAGAAAGCTGGTTCGATCACCAGCTGACAAGTCTTATATCAACAAGTGCCTTTGGGGAAGATACCAATAGATGTGTGTGATAGAAAAACTAACGTGTGAATGTAGCTTGTAATGTAAAAAGTTAATTAGGCAAGAAAAGTGATACATAAATCCGATATATGTACTATGCAACTAAACCCTGCATTTTATTGCACATGTATTGTCCACAACTGCAGCAGTTACACCTCTAAAAAGAATTCTTCAAAAACAGAAAAAGCTCATTTGCATCCTTTCCATCATCTGATCGGCAAAATTATAAAAAGCAGGAAGCCTGTTAAAAGATACTCAAATTGATTGGAACTGACCAGATCTACTAGGATAAGTTGCATAATAAACTAGCCTGCAAACCGTGGTTGCTAATATATTAATTATCCATGATTTGAGATGGATGAAATCATAAGATGGCCTCCAGTGATGAAAGATTTAAAAATATGTCAGCTTTTTATTCTTACACCAAATAATGAACTAGCCCTAAGCCATAATTTACTGACAGTGATGTGCTTCTTATTTTCAGGTACCAGCGCCTATTAGAGAGATTATAATATCCCCCAAAAGGGTAAGAAAATCATTATGTGGAGTATTTACTTTTTAGCTATTACTGCAATTTGTTGTTTAGCCACAAGATGACAACATTGTGGCATTTTCTATTGCTAGGTACTGACATAATTTACATGCACTGTAGCCTATTTATGGTTAAGTGGCCCATTTGGTAATAGAAAAAAAAAGATCAGACATTCAAATCTGCTTCCAATGTTTTTTGACACAAATAATATGCATTTTGACTCCACAGCAACAACTGTATGTGGGGTCAGAAGTGGGTGTCGCCCAGGTGAGATTGCACCAATGTGACCTCTATGGATCAGAATGTGCTGATTGTTGCCTGGCTAGAGACCCATACTGTGCCTGGGATGGTCTCACCTGCTCCAGATACTACCCTGCTGGAGTGTACACCAAAAGGTAACAGCGTGCACACTTTTCCTGCAGATCTTTGCAGGTGATGGCAGCTGTTCACACCTCTAGATCTCCTTGCTCCTTGCTAGAAGTCACAATGCTCAGATGCTGGTTTACCAAGTCATTATCGCAGGCTCTGAGAAGCATGAAAGTCAGGTGTTATGTAAGGCTTATCAGTATGCACTTGATCACCTCTTCCTCTATCTTTCCTTCCATCTTTCTCCCTCTTTTAGTTTCTCCTTCTCTTTCCTCTCACCCATATCTCAGTCTTTCATCACATGCTCAGAATGATTCCTTCTTTGTATCCCTCCCTGCATTTGCAGTAGACGGTTCAGACGGCAGGATGTTCGCCATGGCAACGCTGTACAGCTGTGCAATGGGCTGCAGATTGATGGTTAGTGCTTTAAAAGACTGTGGAATATGCATTTGTATGGTGCATGAGTGTATCTATCGAAATTTATCTTAAAAAAGAGAAAAGAATACTCTTTATAAAAGCTACTCATGATTTAAAATAATAAAAGAAATCTTCATTTGTCACTTTAGTTGGAGGTTTTCATGATATCTTGGTGCTTGTAATGTGCAGAAAAATAATCAGCTGTAAAGTCACCATCCAATGAAAGGTCACTGTTGCTTATAGTAACCATTTTTGTCTCTCTGTGTCTTTTTTGTGTAGATGAACAATGGCAGCGAGCTGAGGAGAGGCTAATATACAGTGTGGAGAACAACAGCACATTACTGGAATGTGTTCCTCGATCACTTCAAGCCAAAGTCCTCTGGTTCTTACAGAGAGGAGGGGAAAAACATGAGGTGAGTTTGAAGCACATTCATCTTTTTCCTGTTATCTACATGATGTTCTACACTTTGAAAACAATGCAAGTTCCATTTGATTCTACTGTTCATGCAGATCTTTGCAGTTACAGCTTAAATTTTTACTACGGTCTTCATGCAATTACTGACTCATATCTGCAGCATATACACCAATGCCTGGGCATCTGGAAACAGATGTCATTGAAATGTAATATATATGCATTTAATTCTAGAAATACATCCATATGGCCGAATAAGTTAAAATGTTTATACATTCAAATACATTAACATGCAGAGTATGTCGCATATAAAGAGAACCTAGAGTACAGTACAATATCATTCTTTGGTTCCTTAATGTGCTATAGGGTTCATAATTAAAATTCTTCTTGTGAAGAGAACTGACAGTTGCAAATGCTTGAATATGTTGACTTAGATAATTACTACACAAGTAGCTTGAAAAGAGAAAATAATTCCCCTTTCCCCTCTCATATAGGTTCGAGGTGATGAGCGAGTCATCATGACCTCCCATGGCCTGCTGTTCTTACATGTGAGAAGCTCAGATGCTGGTGTGTATGTGTGTCAGACTGTGGAACATGGATATGTGCACACATTACTAAGAATCAGTCTACATGTGCTCAAAGGGGAGAGGGTGGAGTCAGCAATCCACATGGCTAATGACGGGGATGGAGAGAAAGCTGAAGCTCCTTGCCACTCAGTTATGGGCTCTCCACTGGGCACCAGCATCAGCCCCAGATCTCTGTTGCCACCCTCAGTGCCAGTCCCCAACTCCAGATTGTGGTATAAGGAGTTCCTTCAGCTGATTGGTTATGGTGATGCTCAGAAGATAGAAGAGTACTGTGAGAGAGTGTGGTGCTCTGATAAGAAACGTAAAAAGACCAAACGGAAGTGGGTTTCTTTTGGTGGTGAGAAGAGAGGAAAAAGGAAGGGAGAGGAGAACTCCCACAGGGCTCCCAGGCATACCTTTGACACCTGAGGAGCACAGACTCACTGCACACACACACATATACACACACACTCACACATTCAATCACGGTGTCTAAAGGTCAGACTCACTCACTGTTTGCACCATGTAAAAGGTTTTTGCTTTGCTTTAAAAGTGCAGTTACAGAAAAGCAACAGGAGCAGACTTTCCTGGCAATTGTAGCAACATTTATTGCTTCTGCTTACTTCAAAAACCATTTCTTGCCTTTTGTGTGCTGTGTAAACTTATTATTTGGTGCAGGTCCTGGGTGAACCCCAAACACATCAACATTAATATGAAGCCAAGACCTAGGCTGGAAAGATGGACAAGTTCAGTAATGTTGCCTCTAATCATAGAGACACATGATTATACAACAGCTCCTTTGGACTTACCCAGCTAAATCCTGCTGTCCATCAAAATGCACAGACTGTTTCACCAAATCCCTGCTCAACCTCATTGTGTATATTATGAGAGAAAATATCAATATTAAAACAGATTGCCTTTTAGTCTTTTTTTTCTGACAGTATGATAACTTATTTTCTCTGTATTTTCTTTGAATTCTTTAACTGTTATAATTTCAAAAACTGGAATATATAGTGTTATCCTTTTTGTACAGTGAAAGTCCTTTGAGCTTTGTGATACTTTATATTGAAATTTTTTGAAGTCGCAGTCATGGCTGTAGGGTGTGTGGTTACAGTGGCCACAATAATGAATGCCACAGAACTATTATTATGGATATTTAAGGCATGTTTCATGTATTACTATGCCGTAAACGACCATTGTTACTATCTAAGCACTTGTAAACCTATTACAATAGGCAAAAAATCTGGCCCTGTTAGTGGATGTTATTTGTATCTTATTTATCTATATTTACTACAATTACAGCTACAAGTTTCATCAAATGTGTTAATGCAAATGTGTCAATTGTATGTTTTATTAATCTTGGATTTCTTTCACGTTTGTATATTATACTGTGTATTCAAAGTATATTGCTTCTTGTTTGGCTTTCCTCTGTTTTCTTCTCTTCCTCTTGTTCCCTCTTGTCCTCCCTCTATCACCTCTTATTCCCATGGCACTCCTCCGGCCCTCTTTTTGTCGTCATTGATGTTGCAGATGGGATTCATGCATATCAACAAAAACAACAATGTACAACACCTCATTTTCCTCCAACAAAAGAGACAAATAAATGTTGTGTGACGATCCAAGTACCTCATTTGCAAAACTGAGTTTCATGAATATTTATCTATTCTGAGATGACAGAAACAACCTGTTATTAAAATGAAAAGCACTGCAGTAGCTGAGGAAGCTGCCATACTCTGGGGCATTTTGTCCTTTTTCTGTCTTAATTTTATCACCTGATTGTATTAATGCTGGCTATATGATATTCATGATATGCTAAATACAGGCACTTTAACTATTTCAAGACTTTAAAATCAATTTAATCCCTAAATGTTCTTCAGTTATGACTTCAAACGATCAGATTTTGTCTGCTATAACCTTTATAAATGCCTGCCATTAAAAAATGTGTTCTGTCCTCTGTTGTTTAGCCAAAGCAATGATGAAATGTATTCTAATTAATACATCCTCCCAAACACACACATGTACTACAACCACTCTGGGAATTTGTTAAAAGAAATTTTTATCTTTAAAGAAACTATTTCATTATCATTATTAACTTGTGAAAATGTCCTACTTTACATTTGCATCTGTTCATAAACCAGCCTTTACTGGTCTGTAGAGTTTGGGAGATACGTTTCTTAAGGACTGAGCCTTCCTAGTAAACTACACCATAAATCCCGACCCATCTCCAGAGTAAATGTTTTAAAATATGAAAAATAATAGCTCACTGTTTCTCATGTTGTTTGTTAAAAATGTAAAAAAGGAAAGACAGCTGTAGATCAAGGTTGGCAGTGGATTAACTCTCCAATGCCAAATAAACCACAACACTTTTTTAATTAATTTGGTCAGGTTTAGAAGTTTTCTTGTTTAGACTGTGACACCAAAATGACTAACTTAGGAATAATATGATAATGAATTTAAGTGGTTTTCAGAAGGGTAAAATGTCAGCTGTGCTTTTTATTATAGTTAGAATATTCTGAATTCAAAATCAAAGAACTTAAGTGAAGTATTGCAAAAATTAAAAAGACAAACAAATCTATTATCAGTATCACTTGATTTGGACTCTTCTTCCGCCTCATTGTGGGCTGCTACTAGGACACTATACTCATTCATATTCAGTCTTGGTCCACCTGAGTCGGTGGGGTGCTGAAGGCATCTGAGAATGGAATTCATGCTGCTGATTTATTCCACATGGCTACCATAGCAACAGGCTCTGAACCAGTTCAACTACCCTCCTCATCAAAGCTCTCTCCCTTTCTGTCAAGTTTAAACACTGCTACTCTGGTGTCTGGCCCCCTCTAGCCAGCAGACCCCAGTAGTCACTCATTAATCAAACTGTGTTGTACAGTGTGTGACTGATTCTCTGAGTTAAGCTCAGAAATTCCTTCTTCCCTTTTAAACTGAGTCTTTTTTCTTCCCAAATGGATCTTCTGATCCTAAACACAGATGTCATATGAGGAATAGATGGTAAAAGAAACTTGAATCAGGAACTGCACGTATTTTGTAGAAACTGTACATTTCAAGGGTCAATGGATCTTCGTTATGTGATAATCTGTTATTTATCTTTTAACTGATTTACCATATGATCAAAAGGTCAGTGGCTGTTGCAGTTAGAAGGGTGTTGTACATGTGTATGTGACTTTGTGAAGATGAAAGTGTTTAGTCCATTCCTTAATTAGCACCCTCTCCCAGTTCTATTTCTATCAGTGCAGCCACTGCAGCAGATCGCTTTATTACAAGTGAAAGTGTCACATAAGGAACAGGGAGTTGTGAGGCAGTGGAACATGAACAAACATTAAATGATCTGTATAGCTACGATATTAGGTTGTCAGTGCAGTATATTTCATGCATACACAAGAACATGCTTTTGAATGCATATTTTGCTTCTGTTTGCTTTAATGAAAGAGTGTGTACAAAAACAAATTAAAGTCCAGTGTTCTGTAAAAAGTCACATAAAATTGCTGTAATTAACTGGAAACAGATTCACATGCAAAGCACTGTTTTGTCACTAATTCTTCTTTGGTGTATAACTAGAAACAATTACTTACTACATCCTTAAAAACAACAACATAAAAAAACTGCTAACTGTTTGAGTACTTAACTGAATATCTGCATCATGTAAAGTGTATTTATCCTGCATTAGAAAATTATTAAATAATGTTAAAATGACTATGAATACTGCTTCTACTAATGCTACTACAACTGCCACTGCTACAGTTACTACTACTAGTACTTGCACTACAAACAAACTCTAAGATTGCTAATGACTAGCAGTCCAGTTTAAAGTTAGGTCTGCAGATGCCACACTTCTAACAAATGCTGCACACGAGACAATATGAAGCTAAACAAACAAACAAGCAAAGAAACTATAAATAAATAAATACTGTCACCTCAGAGCAAGAAGATTCCTGGCTCGAACTTCGGCTTGGGCCTGTCTGTTTAGTGTTTCTATATTATCATTATTTTATAAATGGTCTCTTAAAATTTACAAATATCATTATTACTATACATTTTATGTCTTGAATCATGTAAAATCAGAAACTGTTTCTTTTTCTTGCTGTTGTTGTTTCTATAATGTTGTCAACATTAACAAAATAACATATATTTAGGCTTTATGTGTTAATCATGAAGGATGCCCAATGTGTAAACTGTCTAGAGATTGTACATTTATCTTTTTTTTCAATGCTTCACTAGTAACTGAATTAGTTTACAGTATAACTTTATGTGACATTAATGCAGCATTACACTGTACACGATTAACTTTTGAATTATGTCAAGATTTTTAAAAGTGAACCATAAACTCCACACTAAAACTGTCATTAAAGTTATTTTACCACATGACTTCAAATTGTCTTTGGCTACAGTTTAGTGCTTCTCAAGAATGTGAACCTACCTCATAAAATATTAAGTCAGTACCTTATGTGTTCAATTCATTAAAAGTGCAATTACCCCCCTTTCGTCAATGTGCTGATGATATTACTAACGATCATCTAATAATTAGCAAATGTTAGACCTTTTTTTAACAAAAGATGTTAGACCTTAAATAGTAGTTTAGTATCTATTCAGGTCTAATGGGGTTCCATCTTTTTCTTCTAAATGTATGAACTTCTGCCTACAAAAATAACGAGCAGTTAATAATTTAATTTTAGACTCAATGATAGGTACCATCTACCAGAAAATGCTTCACCAAGAAAGAGAGACAAAAAAATAAATAACTAAATAAAGATATACAAAAGCTAGATGAGTTTAAAAAAAAAAAAGTTAATAAAGCTGCTACTATGTTCAAAGATAGCTTTCTCTATTTGATGATACAATAACAAACCCTAAAATAATAGAAAAATAAAATAACAGAAGAGTTTTAAAAAAATTAAAAACCATATATATTAGATTAACCTATAAACATATATATTTCCATCCATTTTATCAGAAACATGAACCTGAAGTTACTTTAAAAACCCATTAGGAATATGGTTAAGTCAATCTACAAATTTTTATTAATTATTTCTTTATACAATTGTGAATTTAGAGTCCCAAACATATAAACCTTTGTTGAACATGACTAAAACTGGTAAGTGGGATGAGTGACATGCAGACCTAGTTGTTATTTTCCTTGCATGGTTTCTACAAGCACATAATATGACTTTGGTAGACCATTTTCATGCCCATAGGCTACTTATTAAATCCTGGGAAATAAATTGCTGTTTGATAATAACAATTTACATCATATTTATAATACTTTATTGTACAGTTGTACTTGTAATATTTGCTACCTTCACCCAACTACATTTGCTTAAAGCATTGAACATTCCATCAACATTGTCATGTTCAGACAAGGAAAGCCTTCATTCTTTTCTCTAGATGTTTTCAGTATGACAAGAGAAGCTTATGTGCCACATACAATTCTTTCCACACTGATAGGTGAACTGATAGCTAAAAGAAAATCAGTCGGGCACGAGCTTATCCTGCATTTTCAAATCAAAGAAAACTGATCCCAGTGTCTTTCTGTCATGTTTGCTGTCAGTGGAAAGAAAAGAAAAAGAGTCATACGCACAATTATAAAAAGTCAATCTAAAACAAAACATTGCACACAAACAGTAGTGTGTCAACATGTACTGTTATCTCTCTGCCACAGCTGTCACAGAGGTAGTTTTTTTTGTTTCCCTCGACAACCAGTACGTTAAATAATCAGCGGAAAGAGAGGTTGGCCTGACCCCTACAACATTTTATGCATGTGTCTGTTAATCCATCTGTTGTCTGTGTTACACCTATACAGGATGATGAAAATGCAGTCCATTTATTCAGCATGATTTATTGGGGTGAACATGTGTACGCTTTTCTGTGATCCTAAGACAGTCTTTATGTGTGTATAAAAGATGCCCTCCACCCATCATCCTGTGATGTTTCCCACAGAACCCATACCTCACAAGACACAAAAGGCTTTCATAGGACAGCAGAGAGAGTGAGAAAGATGGGAGGAGTAGATCATCTGGATTTTTCCTACTACTGAGAGCCAGGAGGAAGCAGGGAGAGCAGAATGACTCAGTAAGCAGGAGAAACTGGGAAGTGAATGAAGCAGTGAGGAAGAAGAAGAGAAGGACAGGGAAGAGAGAACAAATGGCACATGAAAACAGAACGGTGTGTGATGAGGGACTCTGTGTTTATTACCCTTGGGGCTTTGTGTTTCCTGGGGCAAACAAATTTTGAGTTATATTGCTGTCTAAATCTGGCAGACTGAACACTGCATTTGCCAAGATAAGTACCAGATTTAGAAGACAACAGAGATGTATATGAGGTGATCATTACGTTTAACATGACTAAAAATATTTTTATTCATGTGCTTTTATCTTTGGAAAAAAAAAAATCTAAAAACAAATTAATCTGTGCAACTAATGTGTCTTTGACTGTGCGTGTTAAATTAAAGTACATTATTTTAGATAGAAGTAATGCTGAGATCATGCATGTGTGCATCACAGTGATGCAATGAGTTCAGGGTCATTAAACTGGGTGTAATCACTACATTTATGTCCTTGAAGGGGTTGTTCTTTCTGTTAATCCCTCTCTTTATCCCGGTATCTTTCTCATTACATCACTATGACCTTTGCACTCTGTCAGCTCTAACAGCTGGCCAGAGCTGTAGAACAACAAGCAGCACACACAGTCAAAAACCACGTTGTATATTGCTTAAACATGCTTAATAAAAAAAGAAAAATCAGAGGATCTAAAAATAAATAAACACACAGAAGCATATGTGTTACTGTAGATTCACATGAGGATCACAGACATATATACTGCATTTGAGCTCTACTCAGGCATGCAGTGTGTTACAGAGAATCCATCCATACGGTTTGCCGCAATAATTCCCAATAGATTTGAACAGTCATACATATATTGAAGCTTTTTCTACAGCCAAGCATTGCTTGTTCTACTAGAGTGAGTTAGGTGTTGACTAAGAGGTGCTCTCTTAATCAATATTGTGTACTTAGAGTGGATATTTTATGACTTCCTGTCTACCTTTACCTGAAAGTTTGTTTGTAGGAACAAGCTGTACCTAATGCTTGTACATTTAACAGGAAGTTTGTTGTTTTCTTAAATTCAGCAGAGAGAGAAAAACAACTGGATATATATCATTGAACGTCCTCAGAAAAGAGATTTCTCAGAAAATAAACCAAGGATACCGAGACTCAAAATAGATTAAAACTAATAACTTATACACTAATGACATTATCTCATTGGGAAGGGAAATTGCAAAGTCACAGTTAATCAAATACAGTCAAGCATGATACAGTATTTCGATGGGGATGAAACATACAACCTTATCCCTGCTGCAGTGAGACAGAGATATAAGAGAGGAGGGAAATAAGTGAGAAGGTGTTTTACTCATTGCTGAATTAGACATGGGCTCCAGATTAACAGCTGAGAAACACTGCTTAAGGCTGCATGGTACCAACAGATGTTGCAGCTGCAGGCAGTATGATCCACAGAGAAAGTAAGGATTTATATAAATGATCTAATTAAAAGTCTTAAGCAGATTGTTCAACCTTCATGACATTTTCAGAAACAGTCTTCAAAAAGTCCTGCAGACACTAATACTTTGTAAATTAGATTTGTCTCAACATACTTACATCACTTAAATAGTACTAAATTAAGTAGTGGTATTACAATGATTCTCTGTTTTACAATCACAAAGCTAATGTGGTAAAGAGGTGTGAACTTTTGGTATCAGGGGCTGGGAGTTAGCTTGATAATGTCCAAACATTATACTGATGCCTTCAATAAATAAGTCAATGAAAAGAAAATCAGGGCAAAGGAAGTCATAACCTTGATACTTAAGAGCTAGTATCGAAAAATATTGTAGCCATAGCATTAAAAATGCATGAGAACTTTTTAAAGCAGACAAGGATGATGATCCCAAAACATGCATGAACACACCACATGTGGCTGAGCTGACTTTTTACCTAGGATGCACATTTACACATGACTGGAGCTTCGTAAATTTGAAAAATTATCCCATAAAGGACTGTTCAAACATTTTATGAGGCACTTTTTTTTCAGTGAATCCATCAGGAACCAATACCCCTGCAATGTGTGTGCATTATAGCAGCAGCCAGCTGGGAGCCTGTGGTTGCTGGTGAATATTTGATGAGAGAACGGATCCTCTCCCTGGGCAGGTTGAGTACAGTGTGCGTACTCAGTTGCTCACATGAGCACTCTCAGATACACACATGCACACATGTGCAGGTATGCACACAAGTAGATGGAATGGTTTCCTTGTTGCTTAAAAATTTTACACCAGGTAGGTGCCAAAGAAGGTGATATTGGAGTATAGCACATAACTCCCTGATGAAAAGCACACCAGAAAATGATGCCTGCTCTTCTTCATGGTCCTCATCTCAAAAATTATTAGGATAAATGCAGCCATGCTCACATTTAAGGTCATCTTCTCTATTTTACAAGTAACAAGTAAGTAAAAGAGTCAAAGACACACTAAAACTGCAGTATTTTTATCATTCCTAACTCAAAGGATCATAACAGTATATTCTTTGTATTTTGTACCCGTTTCCTATTTTTCAAATTGTCCATAAATGAATCATATTAATTTAGCAGAGAACACTCAGATCTAACATTAGACTCAGCACTAAAAATTAAGGGCACATTTAAAAATATTAAATTCACGTGAAACATGAAAAGTGCTCTCTTGTAAAATCCTCGGATTTCTTTAAAGGAGAACTGTGGCTTATGGGTACAGTACTTGCAAATATGCTGAAAGAAGGATACCTCAGACACTGTACATTGGCAAAGCTGCAGCAGTTTAAAACCCCATCTTCTTTTACACCTCGTCAATTATATACAACCTGCTGTCTAGACATTATCATTGGTTCTCAAATATTCTGATGTCCTTTGAGCAAAACTATTATAATAGGGTCCATTCGGTCAAAAGATGAATATATTTTATATATTTCAGTTTTATTATCACACGGCTGAAATTGCATTTTAGACAGTAGTCTATAGAAACATTTTGTTGTAAACACAAAAAAATGCACTACATTTACTTCCCAAGTTAACATAATAGACTATTCTAAAAAACAAAGTCTAAAACAGGACAGATGATAAGCAAGAAGTTCTTACTTAAGACATTTGCCAGCTTCAGTAATGACTTACATTAGTATTAAAGCAGATTCAGATGTGGCTGAGTATGCTTTATTTTACTCTGCTCTTGTCCTCACAACTGCCCTTGACTTATTTATCTAATCTTTATGACATTTATAAATGTTGTGTTCCTAGTTTTTGAAAAGATGTATTTACCTACTACCTGTTCCTTGTTTTCATTTTCTTCCATCCTTTCTTTGCTGTTCTGTATCTGATCGTCAGCTGTGTGTGCTCACTGATTTGTAGGATTTGGGGGCGTGAACTGTCTTATCCCTTGAATTCTCCCATGCAAGAGGAGGGACTGGTGGAATAATAAAAAAAAAAGAAGAAAAAAACAAGATAAGCACAGAGAGAGCAGCTGATAAGACTGCAGTGATGTTTTGTTGACACTGTCTCTTTAAGAGTATTTTTAGTATGGGAGATAGCAGTGGTCACTCATCAGGAAAAAGGACGGAGTGGCTGAAGAGACTAGTGTGGTGCTCTAGAGTGATGCTGAGGAAAGAAGAGGAGAAAGCAATCTCTAAGTCATATACACAGTCACCCTGCATGTCATGCACACTCAAATACATTTTATGTTTGGAACAACTTATGAATGACACAGTTCTGGCTTCAATCCGGTGAAAAAAACAATTATTTTCAAGGTGAAAAAAAGCGAATGAACATTTTTTTTCAAAAAATTTATTAATAGATTATTTTCTATATATAATTTTTTGCAATTCAAAACATGCATTGCTCTATCTAGAGTATTGTAAGTCCATATTTTCCCCTTCTTGTGGCAGATATGTAAATTTAATGACAGTGGCAAAGTGTGTGTGATCAGGTTACTGTATAGATTACCTGGTGGCCCTGCAAAAAGCTCAGGCACAGAGACCTAGAGACCTAGAGAGAACAACAATACACCTTCATGCATGTTACTGCTCCACAGTGCTCCGGCTCTTCTCCAGAGAAAACCATGCCGGGGAAAAACTGCTTTGCCTTTCTCAAGGGTCAACGTCAGAGGTGTGTCTTTCTGCAAACTAGTCCCTTTGCTAAAGTAGTTGGAAAAATGACATCTATAAGTAACTGATTGTTGTTGCTGTGGAAGTTGCCAGTTCTCCATGAGAATTAGAGCTGAAGTGGTCAGAAACTGCTTCTTAAATTTGTTTGTTTAACTTTGTTTACTTATGATTGTCTGAAACAGTAACAGAGAGACAAGAATGAAAATGTATTTTGTATGCTTGAATAAGAAAAACGGCAGTGCTGCAGAAAACTAAGCCACATAGGCATGTGATCAAGTCTTATAAGGCGTGCTACATTACTGTTTGAGAAGTGGAAAACAGTGAGAGGAACACAGGCTAGTTTGTATTAATAAAGGGTGTCTGGGATTCAGTAATTCATGTTGTCATTCACTAGCTGAAAGGTCAAGGTTTGATTCCTTTGCTTCCCAATCACAGTGCCTTTGGGCAAAATACTAAACCCATACTGACCCTGATGTCTTTTTACTTCTAAGTTGCTTTGCATGAAATGTTTGCTAAATGAAGTAGACTGGGTTTGTGCCAGGGCTCCAGGGTAGCTTGGTGATTTGAATTGCTGCAGGTCCTGAGTTCAGAGCCACGTCAGCTAAAACATTTTAGCTGCACACCAGACTTACCTTCTAAAACACTGTTACATGACAATGTGTTTGCAAGGCTGGTGACCTGTCAAAACTTCGCTTCTTCACATGAACATCAAGCCCCTAAACCTTGATCTGGATACGTTTCTGGAGATCAGCTTTCAGTTGACTCAGTACAGTATGCGCTGAGTTTAATTTCAGCTTCATTTGAATTTAAACTGGAACCACAGGCATTTGTACAGTACAACCCAGTCATGCAACAGGTAACATGCTAACATACTCATCATCTAAATGTAGTTATTATAACATGCTAGCCCTGGTTTTTCCTTGATAATAATACATCATATTTACATGCTAAAAAAATGCAGAATAATATTACTGTTGTCTGATCTGACAGAAACTTCCAAATGGCTTCAAAGGTAGAAAATGATGTTAATATGAAATTTCATTCATCTTTGATTCAATCTGGTTTGTTAAATGAATTTCAAATAATAGACAGAAACCTTTTAAAGTCAAATTTGTGTCTGTTGATAAAGTGAAAAAGGAACCTAGAGGCTTTAATATTCAACTTTTTTAAACTGCAAAATATCTTTGTTTTTTCACATCTGAGTACACATGAGACTGTACAGTTCATATTCATAGTGTATACAAATTAATGAACCAGCTTAAGTCTTTGATGCTTCAGCTCTTTTAGAACAGAGTTTTAAGTCTGCTGTGCAGTTATCAGGACATATTTAGGAACAAAGGAGATTGCAATGACAAGTGAAGGATTAAAAGAAAAAAAAAACCTAATAGTACCACATCTGGTTATTTCCTGCTGTCTTTAAGTCTTACATAATATGTTGTGACTTGACAGAAAGCTCTCTTGTGGAGAAAGATCTAAACAAAATTAAATAGTTTTACACAGTTTGTTTACTTACATACACTTTTATATAAAAAGCTCAACATTTTTTCAGGATGTCAAGCCCCCCCCCCCCAAAAAAAATCACTCATGGTGCTGTCTCTCATTTGAAATTAGTAATGATGTGAAAGAACTTTGATATACACCAGCATAAAGTCTTGTACTAATACTCTACTTTAACAGGAAGAATGTTATCACATACAGATGAAAAAGCACCAGATTGCACGGATGAGGTAGATAAAAGCAATCCAAGACTCGTGCTACTGTGTGGATTTCCGGCACATGTACGAGCCCACAGCAAAGTTACAGCCTATATATCCAGATGGAGATTGTGCTGATGAATGTTTCCTGTGTTTGCATGTTTGTGTGTGTGTGAGAGAGAGAGAGAGAGTGTGTGTGTGTCCGTGTATGTGTTCAGTAAAGCCAAATCTGGCGCTTTCCAAAGAGAGACTGTAGCGATTCTGCTGCTCACGCATTACACATGACGTAACTCTTCCACACGCCCACACAACACTTGCTCTCTATTCTTCCCACACATATCACTCACGCTTCCAACCATTGACTTGATACGTATCTGTTGTATGCTCTGTGGAAATTTCTATCTGACTGTGGTGACCATTAAAAAAAATTATGGGGAAGTAATTTCCATTGATTTAGACTTGATGAATTTCTTCTTATTATTGTTATTATTATTAATATTCTTATTATTCTTATTCTTATTCTTATTCTTATTATTCTTATTATTCTTATTCCTATTATTATTATTATTGTTAATATTAATATTTTATTTTTTAATACAAACCTCCTGTAATTACATAGATCTGTATGAATGAGATCTTTTGTACTTATTATAGTATTCTTATCATGTTTTGTGTTTTCTAAATCAGTTCACAAAGCAGTAAAGTATGTATTTATTGACTAATTTCTATTCATGCTTTGAATAGAAATATTCAAAGCATAAGGATAGCAAGTTTTTTTTTTCTTTTGTTTGTTTTGTTTTTTTTTATACACACAATACACTCCAAGGCTACTTTGCTTTCACATGATCTCAAGATTCATGATTAAGTCTTGAACAAGTAAATGAGAATAAATGTGATTAGATAATCAATGTATTCCATAGAGAGTATGGCATAAGGTAACATATTACATATTTCAAGTGGTGAGTAAAGTGTAACGTATTACTGACTGATTCACAGTTCACATTGCAACCAATGTGAAATGGTTAACAAAATGAAAGACAGATTAAAAATCTGTACACTTACCCGGAGGTAGCATTTTACACAAGAGTGTAGTCTACATTAAGATGTCAAAAATGTTAACCATTTTGAAGCCTTGGATAGAACAATGTATTGTGGGAAATTAAGTGCTGTCCAATCATTTTTTACTATTTGAAAGCTGTTACAATTTCAAATATAGAGTATGTTTTTAATGTTGATTTGTGGCTAAAAACAAACAAAAAAAAAGCCTATTTATGCACATAAAGTACACAGAATCATATCTGTAGGAAATTCATGTTGTTCTCAATATGTCCCCCTGTCCTAGTGTCCTCGTATGAGGACATCACATATTTGGTTTTCTGCACCATGATACTTAATTCTGTGGAACTGAAATCTGCTGAACACTTACGCTGCCATTTAGTGGTGTCAATTTAAAATGATATTTACATCACATATAATAAAATATGTATAATCACAAAAATGTCCATAATCACAAATCATACATTTCTATTTATTGGTTTTTCTTAACCTCAAAATGCTAGAAGAAATCTCTAATGTCTCTCAGTTAAAATCTCTAAGCTAATCTAAAGCTCAGGTCTCAGGAGGATATGCTGCAACGCTTCTTTGTTAAATATCCCTCAAGTTTGTATCATGAATTTCTTTGAATTCCAATTTTACTTACTTCATATATATATATACATATATACGACATTACAAATAATTTAAGTGAGCAGGGCCCATGTTGTCTATGTACATCAGATTTATTCTGTGAGATAATCTTTTGTGGGAGAAATGCCAGAATAAGAGGCCAGAGAGGGAGGAAGAAATGTTATTCTGAGAGAAGCTTCGTGCTTGTGGGTGGTCACTTCCCATGACATGTTTCTCCATTAAAGCATTCTAAAAGCTAAAATTAAACTAGTTACCTATGGGTTGTATACCCATGGAGATTGAATAGAATGACTGAAAAAATGCAACTGGTCCAATTAGCTTTGTTAACATGATTGATGTACAAACTTGGAGCCTCATGGATTAGTGAATTTTTAGCATAATTGTGTTGAGAAGGCGGGAGGCAGTTTATAAGCTGTAGTGAAAAGAGAAAAAAATGGAAAGATAATTTACAGGTATGGAGGTGTTATCTTTGTCCAGTTGTGTTGTGTTTTGTTTCTGAGATGTTAGAGGTTAGACAGTGTTTAAAATTAAATGGGAACAAGATCTATTAGTGTACCTCCTGCATTTCTTGTTTCGTCACACCAGATTGACAAATGCCCCCATAAAGTCAAGGGGACTCTGGGCAGATCAGCATCTAAGTGATGTCCTGGCAAGCAGCTGCACACACACACATGTGAGTAGCTTACATCTAAGTGAAAACTCCAACATAACACAGGAGGTTTGTAATCAGTTTGCATATGAAAACTATTGTGTTCAATATTGATTTAAATGCACTAGACAGAAAACAACAAACAAATAAAAAAATCTATCTACTATTAAATATCTAATTTAAGTAATGATGCAGAATGGACTATTGGATGGACCATTTTTTCGATGTTGCTGTCATGATAGTGCCTCATCCCTCCGGTGCTCATAGTCACCACATGTATCAAACATGTCCACGGATACTAAGGAAATAAATGCGCAGTATATCACGCTTGTGGGTAAATCTTCATGTTTTCCCCGCTTCCCACACGTGACTCTGGGGGAAATAAATCGCTTGTCCCTTTTAATTTCAATTTCCGTGCGTGATATATATTGTGATCACCTGTCAGATGAAGCGCCTGCGCAGTAGCGTGGGAGGCGGAGTGGGCGCTGATCGCTCGCTATCTGCTGCCCTGTGCCCTCCATCCCTTGGCGACAGACAGGCACGGACAGGGGAAATCCAAAGAGGTCTGAGGGGGATGGGGAGACAGATCAGATGCTGATGAAGGTACAGTTCCCTGTGTTTTCACTTGATTTCCGCGCTTTGAGGTTTGACATTGTGACCGTAGAGGGTGAAGGATGCTCGGCTGCAGGATGGGAGGGATTGATGGGGGGGACACGGCACGGATAACGGATTGTGTGTCGTGAAATGAAAACGATGACTGGGGCTTTGCTGTTTTTTTCCCCTGTTTAATGCTGTTTTGGAATAATTTAGAATAGTACATCATAGAAGCGATTTTCTAATCTGAACAGAAGCCTGGTCAAGGGCACGCGAATTGGTGATAATGTGTTTTTTCACCCTCTTTTTTTCGCTCTCTCTTCCTCGCCATCGTGGGCTCGTACCCGTCATCACCCTCTGTAGAGTAAATACTATCTGATTTTGAATCACCCTGCATTAAGCACGCTCTTCTCTTTTTTCCATTCAGATGAACAGCTGTGGATACATCAGATCCGCCTTTAAATGAGGCACCGCCGCTTGTTTAGCAGTGTGTAGCCTAAACATTAAAGGCTAAATCCAGCTGGAACAGCTTATTTGGAGAGATAGTTGATCCACAGAGACTTGCACTCCTCTTGATGATGCTGTCGTATCATAAAGTATCACTTTTATGCATTACTTGATGGTTCCCTACCCGGATGTGCCCGCAGTTCCCCCTGGGAGACATTCCTTGTGTTTACTTGTCTTGCTGCTGTAAAACACGTCCTGCTTGGGATTTTTCACTCCCTGACGATCGGCGCCACTTGGGCGGTAAATATCGGATTCTTGTGTGGTGGAAGGAAAAAGGTAATCTGGATTTGTATGTTCCGTGGACAGCTATTTGAAATGGGTTTGCATAAGCTGGGTTTAGTGAGTGCCACGTCCGTCTACTTGGTGTATATTGCACTGTTAGATGAGAGGGTTCTCCAAGAAATGTGCGTGATCACGAGAGCTGCTCAGACACTTTCCGTGGCCCTGAAAACAACAGACTGGTGCTGAGTTAATCAAAGTGGGACTGAATTTTGAATGGCTTCATTTGTATGGATGGCTTCTCTTTAGAATGAATATTGTTTCAGGTGGGATGAAGACACATTTTATTCATAAAACACTGGTGTGTGACATGCAGTTTCCTCTGGTTCACAGTGTATTCCAATGTAAATCCCTCTGTTGCAAAAGGTGCAGTTTAAGGATTTAGATAAAGATGCAGCATCTAAATGGAAGACTTAACAACATATTATGTAACATATTGATGACAAGTTGAGTTATGAGTGATGACTTGACAGTGAAAAGCCCACAACAGTTAAACCAGAATATGTTCTGCCTTTCATCTTCCTCTAACCATGATCAAATATGATATTTTTTGTTCAGCTCTAACAGCAGATTGCCTCATAGTGTAACAGATGTGCATGAGATTTACAAATTCTGCTACCTGACTCCTCATTTGTCTTTTGTGTGTCATGCATTTAGGAAGTCCGATGTAGATGCTGAACCAGAGGAGAGCCCAGGGAGCAGCAGCAGTAGCAGCAGCGGCAGTGGTAGCAGAGGGGCTGTAGATGCCATCTCCACAGGTGCAGCTCCAGCCCAGGCCTCTGCTGGAGAGCCAGGACAAAGAGCAGATAGCTCCTGCTCTGACTCTGACAGTCCTCTAGGTTCCAGCTCCTGTGAGGAGGAGGACAACGAGGAAGAAGACCCAACTATGTTTTCCTCAAAATTTCTTAGTGGGGCCAACCCCCTGAATGCTGTGTCTTCTGCTGTAAACAAGTTTGGTTTGTTTGGAGATGATGGGGAAGGGAATAAAAAGCCCCCTCCCCAACAGGGGAGCAAGCCATCCGGAGAACAGCAGTCTGGAGCAGGCTCTGAAAAAGACTCTCAACAACAGAAGGACCCCAAAAAATCTGACCAGGGCCCCTCTATGCAAAAGTCCCAGCCATTTCCTAAGCAAGGATCACCACAGCTGCATGGAAATGGACAGGCTGGTCCCACAAACAAGCCTGGAGGACAGCAAAATCCTTCAAAAACAGGGACTGAGCCCACAAAAAATCAACCAAAGGGCCCATCACAGCAAGGTTCGCCTAAGCCTGGAACTCAACAACAGGTTCCGACTAAGAGTGGACCACAGCAAGGATCTCCAAAGGCACCACCACAGCAGCAGCAGGTTTTATCTAAGTCACAGATGCAACAAGGTCCTGCTAAGACTGGTAAACAGCAAGAAGATTCTGCAAAAGCTGGGGTACAGGGGTCCACAAGAGCTGGGACAGAGTTAGGACAGCAAAAGCAGGAGTCACCAAAAATTGGACAACAACAAAAGGATTCCACTAAAGTGGGACAACAGCAAAAAGGCATCAAGGCTACACCTCAGCAGCAGACCTCTGATAAACAACAAGGCATTAAAGGACCAGGTACACCTGACCTGACGCCAGCAGGGTCTCCATCACTGGGAGTGACTAAAGCCAGATCTCAGTCAAAAGCAGTTTCTAAATCTCTTTGCCCAGTGTGTAACACAACAGAACTCAATGTGCATACAAAGGACCCACCTAACTATAAAACCTGCACGCAGTGTAAAACTGAGGTGTGCAGCTTGTGTGGCTTCAGTCCTCCAGACTCTGATGTAAGTAGTGGCTTAGTCCTTAAGTTCATATCATTTATTTTTTATTATCTATTTTGCTGACATCAAACTAAATGTGAATTTTTTTGATTTTTGTATTTTATTTTTTTTACTATTCTAATGAGTACTTAACTAGAGCAGACATATTAGTGTTAAGAGATTAGATATTTCTAAACATGATGCTTTAAAATAAACATTGTTTGATTTAAGCACTCAATGCAGCTATCATACAGTATATAAAACCATTTTTGTGAGTGCCTTTAATGAATATTAAATTTAAAATAAATAAACCTTACCATTATGGCCGAGTCAGAGTGAGGTTCTTAGTGAATTTCTTCTTTTCAGAATTATTTAGTGTTATACATTCACCTAGATATTTCAGATGTGAGTCTTGGGAGCAGCAGTTTTAGTTTAGCTCTTAGTATTTTAGTACTTTTGTGTGTTATCCATATATTTTACCAATGTGCATGTGCTTTTTTTTTGTATAGGGGCGTGAGTGGCTTTGTCTTACCTGCCAAATAAAGAGAGCTCAAGGAACTTCTGACTCACCAGGATCTTCTATAAAAAAGCTCTCACCCAACAATGTCTCTGGTCCACAAACACAGACACCATCTTCTGCTGCACCTGTCAGAAAAGATATGTCAGCACCTGGTTCACCACAGAAAATGCAGTCCAAATCAATCAAAGTGCCAGACAAGAATGAAGCTGCTAAAGGACAAGAAAATCAAAAACATGCCAGCCCAGTGTCTGGTAAGAAAATGACACCTGAGACTCAGAGAACATCAGGATCTCAAAAACCACTGCAGGCTGGTCAAACTGGACGGAAGCAAAGTGCCACTCCAGCGCAGGAGTCTGGGGGTTTGTTTGGCTTTGGTGGTGCTAAACCTGAACCTGCGAAAGCTGAAGAGTCAGTGACTGGGAAGATGTTTGGATTTGGTTCCTCCATATTCAGCTCTGCATCTACATTGATTGCTTCTGCTGTTCAGGATGAAGCTAAAACAACACCACCACCCTCTCCTAAAGCACCTCATGTCCAAAAATCAGAGCCAGACAAGAAGCAAGGGCAACCTCAGCAGGCAAAATCTCAGCCAGCAGGGCAGGGTAAAGCGGAAAAGTCTCCTGTACAGGCTTCAAAAGCAGCAACAACATCCCATGATGCTGCTAAAGGAGGCCAATCTACTTGTCCACTCTGTAAGATGGCACTCAACATGGGCTCAAAGGATCCTCCCAACTACAACACCTGCACTGACTGCAAAAGCACTGTCTGTAATCAATGTGGATTTAACCCCATGCCAAATGTTAAAGAGGTAAGACTTATGGTTGTCATCGAATGAACTTGGGGTGGAATTAATGGATTAAAATAAAAGGAGAACGATGAATAAAACTTTTAATTTTGCCCTCAGAAAAATTTCTCTGTACCGTTTAACAGTTTTGAATGCAAATGTATTTCTTGGCTTTGATTCCTAAAAGTGTGGAATTGCTGAGATACAGCACAGCCCAATGTATTTAAGTTAAGCTTTTGGAAGCTGTTAAGATTTTCATCTAATTGTCAGAGTGGTTATTTAGTTTTTCTAATTTTATAATTTAGGAATTCACTAAAAACGATCATACAAACCATGCACAGGAAAATAACAGAGCAAGCATTTCTGGGTTACATGTTTAAGACCAGTTTGTGTCAGATAAATATACATTGCATCTGTTTTTAAGTACTATTGGTTCTCTTCTCTGTGTGGCCGGATTTTTAAGTCCTTTGACCAAAAGTCAAAGCAAAGAAAAGGCTGTAAATAGAGGGCTTTCTTTATTTTTACAACAATGTTAAAGCTACTGCAAAGTTGCATACAGAGTTTAAAGACTATTTCTCCATAAAGCTTAACACACTATTAATTACCTTAATTATTTATGGTGTACACTGTATCAGCCATTATCACTAACCTTTAATCAAGTAAATATGCTTTAAATTCTGCATACATGGACACACATCACAGTCACAAACATGGGTATTTACTGGTGGGGGACACCACACAGGCTAAATGGGCATGACATCCTCAAGGCTACCTGAAGCACAAAAAACTTGACACTTGACTCTGTAATTCAATGCACAGGTACTATCTACCTGCCAAGGACAGTCCAAGGCTACTTTTTCTTTTTATATTGCTCAAGAGACTAACCAAAACAATACTTTACCAGGAAAAAACGAAAAATGTTCTATTCATTTTGTAAGCTTATACATTTTACATGAAAAATGCACAGACATGCATGACACAAGATTTGACTTGAAAATGTATTAAACAATTGGCAGACTTCTTATAATTACTATTTTTACACTTTTGCAATAAACCCTAAATATATCTGATTAAATAGAAACATCCATTATTATTTTCTCAAATATGTTTATCAGTACTACATATGCATCAGCCTAGTATTGTCTTCATCTAAGTGAGTGTAGTGCTTTACAGAATCTGCCCACTGCATTCCAGCATTCTTAGTATGTCTGTGTAGGTGGTTTTCTTTTTAGAATATGACACCTCAGTTCATAGCTTATCTGTGTTGCCATTTACCATTGAAATCTTATGTTGAATATGTTGTCTAATTAATATTTTATTGTTATTATTTACTTCTTTTTAAGGGGAAGGAGTGGCTATGTCTAAACTGCCAGGTGAAACGAGCTGCTGGAGGAATTGAAACCACAAAAGACACGCCCCTTCTCAATTTGGTTAATAAGATGACTGCAGCACAGCCTGCACCACAAAAGACTTCTGCACCGGGCTCGCCTCAGAAAAAACTATCAGCACCAGCAGCACAGCCAGCCAAGGCTGAAGGACCAGACAGTCATAAGCCAGTCAGTCCATCTCCTAGTCAGAAAAAACTTCAGGAGAGTCAGAAGTTAGGTCCTCAGAAACACACAGATCAGTCAGTTCCACCTGTACAGAAGCAGGGAAATGCCCCAACGCAAGAGTCTGGAGGATTCTTTGGTTTCGGTGGTTCTAAAAGTCAACCTGATACAACAAAGCCTGTAGAGTCAGTGACTGGGAAAATGTTTGGTTTTGGATCCTCCATCTTCAGCTCAGCTTCCACTTTGATTACCTCAGCTGTTCAGGATGAGCCCAAAACCACACCACCAGTTTCTCCCAAGATGTCTCCTGCAAAGGATTCCAAATCTTCCACTGTAAACAAACAAGAACAAGAGAAGAAATCACAACAAACACAGCAAGCCAAGGGATCACCGTCTGTACAGCCAAAAGCAGACAAACCTCCATCAGAGCTGCCAAAGAAAGCTACAGCTTCATCAGCTGTCTCCAAGACAGCCCCGTCTACCTGTCCTCTCTGTAAAGTGGAACTCAACGTAGGCTCTAAAGATCATCCTAATTACAACACCTGCACCACATGCAAAACCACCGTATGTAATCAGTGCGGATTTAATCCCATGCCAAATGCTAAGGAGGTAAGATAATAAGTTTATATAGATCACGAAAATATATATACAGTATTTGAATAATGATTGTAACACCATCTCTCATTTATAAATTATATAATTATCTATTTATAAACTAACATTGGTTCTGCTGTTCTGCAACAGCACTGTTCTAAATTTGACTTAATGCTTACTCTGTTACAGGTGAAAGAGTGGTTATGCCTCAACTGTCAGATGCAGAGAGCACTGGGAGCATCTGAACCTCCAGGAACTCCCATGATGAAAGTGGAAACCTCATCAAATAAAATCCCTTCACCTGCTGGTGCTCCAGCTAAGGAAAGTCCCCGCCAACAGAAAGACAGTCCAACATCTGTGAAATCTAAGGAAACATCCCCATCAGGTTCCCCTCAAAGAAAACCAAAAAAACTAGATGAGCATCCAGCAAAGACTGATTTTGACAAAGCACCTGGAAGTCCGAAACAGAGCAACCCAGCTGCTGGCCAGAAAACTTCAGAGCAAAGCCAGAAATCCGGTCCCCAGAAACCACCAGACCAGACAAGTCAAACTGGGCTTAAAAGGGGTAATATTCCATCGACTACACAAGAGGAAGCCAGAGGACTTTTAAAATCTAGTGGGCCTAAATCTCAGCCTGATGCTGCGAAACCTCCTGAATCATTGGGTGGAAAAATGTTTGGTTTTGGTTCTTCCATTTTCAGCTCTGCATCCACTTTAATAACCTCAGCCGTCCAAGATGAACCAAAAACAACGCCACCAGTTTCCCCTAAAATGCCAGCAGCAATGGGAACCAAATCACCTTCTGTTCAGAAACTTGAGCAGAAGAAACCAGAGCAAGTTCAACAGCCCAAGACATCTCCAATGCTTCCAGTAAAAGTAGAAAAAGGGCCACCAGAGTCTCTGAAGGATGCAGCGGCTCCAGATACTCCCAAGGCTCACCAGTCCACCTGTCCACTATGTAAAGTGGACCTTAACTTTGGGTCCAAGGATCCTCCCAACTACAATAAGTGCACTGAATGCAAGAACACTGTCTGTAACCAATGCGGATTTATTCCAATGCCAAATATTTCAGAGGTAATAATACTAAATTTCTATAATTTCCTTTTTACTTTGAAAACAAGAATAGACTGAGAGTTCATGCCTCAACTAAGACTTAAAAAATTCTGTGTCCAGATCTCAATTTAGATCAACTTTAAAAGTCACTCTTGAGCTAAGCCATGCCCTGTCAATGTTCAATTCTGAGATATTTTGCAAACAAACAGCATGAAGATTATTTTACAGTCTTTCACTGAATAGAAATGCTCAGTCCGTATGGCTGTGTAGTGCATATTAATGCTGTTTTTAGATAGTTTTTCTAACTGACTTGTGTTTTAATTTTTAATATGTTCTCTTTGCAGGTTAAAGAATGGCTATGCCTGAATTGTCAGATGCAAAGAGCTCTTAGTGCATCTGAACTTGCAGGACCTTCTGTGAAACCACAGACTGGAGCTAATAGAACTTCTCCATCTGCCGTACATCAAAAAACAGCTCCCAGTCAAGGGAAAAGTCTTCAGAAGGAATTAGCAAAATCAGATACAAAGACTGAAACTCCGGTTGAGAGGAAGGGAAGCTCCACACCAGGTTCTTCCCAAAAGACAGAGCATGCAGCAGTGCCACCTACAACCAAGGCTGCTAAAGTACCAGAGGGTGAAACAAAGGCAAGCCCAACTCCTGGTCAGAAAAAAATGGATATCCAGGGAGAATTGGCTACTCAGAAACCAAGTGACCAAGCAAGTCGTCCTGAACTAAAAGGCAAAATAACACCAGATGCAAAGCAGGAGTCAGGAACACCTCCTGGATTGAGTGGCCCTAAAACAGGACCAGATGCTTCAAAAACAACAGAATCTTTGGGAGGAAAGATGTTTGGATTTGGTTCCTCTATTTTCAGCTCAGCTTCTAATTTGATAACATCTGCTGTTCAGGAAGAATCTCGTACTACACCACCAGGCTCTCGTAAAATGTCTGCACCACTACAAGTCTCTCCTAAGATGTCTGCTGTACCCAAGATTTCTCCAAAAAGTACACCCACACTTTCTCCCAAAATATCACAAGCAAAAGATACAAAAACTCCTCAGAAACCAGAGCAGGAAAAGAAACTAGAGCACCAAAGCAAAGAGGAAAAAGCTCCACGGCAGCAGGTGGGAGGCCCAGGCCCAGGTCCAGGTGAGACCACCTGCCCGCTTTGTAAGGTCCCAATGAACATCGGATCCAAAGAACCTCCAAACTACAACAACTGCACTGAATGCAAGAGCACTGTTTGCAACCAATGTGGATTTAACCCAATGCCCATGGGAGAGGTAAGTACAGAAATACAACTGTCATTTACACCACATTCAGTGTCAGCACATTTATCTTTTATTTTCATTTATCTTAATGCAATGTGCTTGCTGAATTTTGTGAGTCCAAATTCTAAAGCAAAATGTAACTATGTGACTCCTGTATTTTAGGTGAAGGAGTGGCTTTGTCTTACCTGTCAGATGAAAAGAGCAGTTGGAGCCTCTGAGCATCCAGGGCCTCCCACAATGAAGTCCCAGACATCACCCAATAAAGCTCCTCCATCTGCGGCAGTTCAGCTGAAAGATAAATCTAAACCTGCTGCTCCTCAACAGAAGGACAATCCAGACTTAGTGGAGCAAAAGAAGGAGACCTCAGATCCAGTCTTTCTGCAGAGAAAACAGTCAACACCATCAAGTGGACCGGAAGCTTCAGCTAGTCCAGTAAAACGTGCTTCCCCAACGCCTGATCAGAAAACACCACTGGAGAAAGACAAAACATCTCAAGAGAAAATGCCAGATCAAGCAAGCCAACCTAGGCGTAAGCAGAGTTACACCACCCCTGCAACACAGCAAGGATCAGGAGGCTTCTTTGGCTTTGGTGATACAAAATCTCAGCCTGAGAATGCAAAGGCTGCAGAGTCAGTGAGTGGAAAAATGTTTGGTTTGGGTTCCTCCATTTTCAGCTCTGCATCAACTTTGATAACCTCAGCTGTTCAGGACCAACCTAAGACTACTCCACCAGTTTCTCCCAAGCTGTCTCCTGCAAAGGACTCTAAATCTCCCACTGCCCAGAAAGTAGAACAGGAGAAAAAATCTGAGCCACAGCAAGTGAAGGGTCAACCATCTGTACAGCAAAAAGCAGATGAAGACAAAGCCCCCACTTTCCAGAAGCCAGAGCTGTCCTTACAGACAAAGACACCTCCATTAGGAAAGGCCAAAGAGGACAAAGCTCCATCTGAACCTTCAAAGTCTGGAGGAGCTCCCCAATTGTCTGTCAAACCTGACCAATCCACCTGTCCACTCTGTAAGGTCCAACTCAACATGGGCTCCAAAGATCCACCCAACTATAACTCCTGCACTGAATGCAAGAACACTGTGTGTAATCAGTGTGGATTTAATCCCATGCCAAACGAAACAAGGGTAAGATAAAAAAATAAATAAATAAGATAATGTATGTATGTGTATATATATATATATATATATATATATATATATATATTTATATATATATATATATATATATATACTTTAATTTACATGTTCAACAAACAAGTCTAACCTTTAAATGCTAGCTTACGATTAGGCAAACTATTTTTGATTATTTGAACTATTTTTCTTTTTCTAGGCAAAGGAGTGGTTGTGTCTCACATGCCAGATGCAGCGGGCCCTTGGAGAAACACAACCCCCAGGAGCTGCTTCTCTCAAATCTCCAACACCTGCAAAACTACAAAAGACAGACATCACCAGCCCATCTGAGCCTGATAAGAAAGAGATGTCAACACCACACTCACCTCAGACGAAACTCTCTGCAACAGCACAGCCAGTCATATCTCAGAATGCTAATAAGCCAGTGGTTCAGAAACAAGCCAGCCCAGCTCCTTCTATGAAAAAACCACAGGAACCCCAGAAAATATCAAGTCCTAACAGATCACCAGTCCAGACAAGACAAGCTGAACGGAAGCAGAGTAATGCTGCTGCAGCCCCACATAAAGAGTCAGGAGGATTTCTTGGTTTGGGTGGTGGTAAATCTCAGCCAGAAGCTGATAAGCCAGCAGAGTCTGTGACTGGAAAAATGTTTGGTTTTGGTTCCTCCATTTTCAGCTCAGCATCCACTTTGATTACATCAGCTGTTCAGGACCAACCCAAGACCACTCCACCAGTTTCCCCCAAAATGTCTCCAGCTAAACAAATAAAATCTCCAGCTCCTCAAGAAAAGAAGACAACAGAGCAGCCTCAGCTGACCAAAACACCTCTGGTGATACAAGATAAGGTGGACAAAGCTCCATCAGAACCTCCAAAAGCTGCAAAAGCCTCCCAAGTTGCTGTCAAACCAGGCCAGTCCACCTGCCCACTCTGTAAGGCTGAGCTGAATGAGGGATCCAAGGAGCCACCGAACTACAGTACTTGCACTGAATGCAAGAACACTGTCTGTAACCAGTGTGGGTTTAACCCAATGCCAAACGAATCAGGGGTAAGTGAGTTTCACTTGTATGTATTTGTGATACATATTCAATACCATATAATACATGCAGATATATTATTTACAGTTATAATGTATAATTTATAAAAATGATGTACTTACTTTCAGTTTAAATATTTATAATGTTATTATTGGGTCTGTGCAGTAATTGCATTTTCTTTGTGGTTTTTCTAACAGATGAAGGAGTGGTTGTGTCTGACTTGTCAAATGCAAAGGGCCCTTGCAGCAGCTGAACCAGTGCAGCCTCCAGTAATGAAACCTCAGGCATCACCCAGCATAGTGTCCACACCCAGCTCTTCCCAAAAGCAAAACGATGCAAGTGCCAATCAAAACAAAGATCTTATTTCCACAGAAGATGCCAGTGTTACAGATAAACTTCAGAATGGTCCAACTCAAGGTGCACCACAAAAGAAAATGGATATTTCAAAAACATCAACACCCTCACCAGCTTTGACAGCGACTGCAGCTGCTGTTTTAGATCCAGAAAAAGAGGAGAAACCCTCGTTACCACCTGCTGAAGATGTTTCGTCTTCCTCTGCACCTCAAAGCAAAGTGACAGGAATTGTTGTTGGAATCTTGGAAAACTTGGAATCAGAAAAGAAAGAGGAAAAAGTTGAAACAACTCTGAAATCAGCTGATCAGCTTGTCAAAGCTTCAGATGAAGTACAGCCTTCACAAGCATTGAAGGAAAAATCACAAGTTAAAACATCAGAATCTGAAAATGCTCCACCAACAGCACAGCCAGAAAGTCAAGAATCAGGAAGTTTATTTAGTTTTGGTAGTCCTAAATCCCAGCGTGTTGCCTCAAAAACAACTGAG
The DNA here is from genome assembly GCF_017639745.1 of Melanotaenia boesemani. NCBI lineage: Eukaryota > Metazoa > Chordata > Actinopteri > Atheriniformes > Melanotaeniidae > Melanotaenia > Melanotaenia boesemani. The sequence continues at coordinate 28,714,150 of NC_055691.1, forward strand.
GTGGTGACTGGAAAGGTGATGGGATTTGGATCGTCGCTCTTCAGCTCCGCATCTAATTTAATAACATCTGCAGTTCACGAGGAGAGTCACACAGCATCCAGTGTCCGCAAAATGTCTGCCCCACAAGTCTCTGAAAAGACATCACAGATGCAGAAGTCTCCAAAGTCCAGCCCCCAAGTTTCTCCAAGAAGGGCATCTGCAATAGAGCTCAAACAAAAGGAGATGCAGAAAACAAACCTGGAAAAAATGCCAGACAAGCCTCAGGAAACTAAGGCCCCGCCATCAGAACAAAGCAAAATTCACACAAAACCATTACCATCAGAAAAACCAGAGGTTTCCCAAGATGCAACAAAAGTGGCTCAGTCAACCTGTCCACTCTGTAAGGTGGAACTGAACGTGGATTCCAAAAATGTTGCCAACTTTAACATATGTACTGACTGCAAAACCACTGTCTGCAACAAGTGTGGATTTAGTCCAATGCCGAATGTGACAGAGGTAAATAAAACTAATGTAATTCATGTACAACTGTAGGATTACATCTCCACTTCTGCTTGTTTGTCATTAGAACAATTCTATCAACTTCTGAATATAATTTCCTTTTTCTTAGATATTTTTCATCTTTTTTTCCATGAAGGAACATAATAAATTATACCAGTAATCCGACATACAGATTGAGATGTTATTATTACTAACTCATAACTAAGTCATGTTCTATTATGTTTTTCAGGTGAAGGAGTGGCTGTGTCTCAACTGCCAGATGCAGAGAGCACTTGGCGTTTCTGAACCTCCAGGCCTTCCCATGATAAAACTACAGCCTTCACCAATCAAAGAGGTCCCCGCAATGACACAGAAGAAAGAGACCCCAATTTCAATTTCTCAGGAAGAAATTCCTAAACCAGATGCACCCAGTGATGAGGTGGTAAACCTTACTACAGCCAAAGAATCAGAACCCCTTGCTGTTGGCAAACAATCAGTGAATGTTATCCCTGCACCTGTTTCATTGCCTGAAAAAACTGTTTTGCCCACTGTCACAAAGGCTGATGTTTCACCAGCCTCACAAAAGCCATCCTCAGAGATCCCAGAAGGGCAGGCTACTGCTCCTCAACAACAAACTCAGAAAGTTCAGGCTTCTTCCAAGCCTGCTGTTCCACTGGATGCAAAAGCAGGGAAGCCATCATTACCACAGTCACCTAAAGCTGATGCTTCCTCTGCTAAGACTGTTCTTCCATCTGATAAAGAAGTGGGAAAAACATCCCCAAAACAGCCTCCAAAAACTGGGACCTCTCCTGCTAAATCTGTACCGCCACCAGTTCAGCCTGCAAAGCAGGAGTCTGGAAGCTTCTTTGGTTTTGGTGGAGCTAAAACACAGCCCGCTGCAGCAAAATCCACAGAATCTGTCTCACCAGTCCAAACAAGAAAAGTTGAACCCAAGCAGAGTAATGCTGCTGCAGCCCCACAGAAAGAGTCTGGAGGATTCTTTGGTTTTGGTGGTGGTAAATCTCAGCCAGAAGCTGACAAGCCAGCAGAGTCTGTGACTGGAAAAATGTTTGGCTTTGGATCTTCTTTCTTAAGCTCGGCATCCACTTTGATATCCTCAGCTGAACCTAAAACTACCCCACCAACTCCACGCAAGTTGTCCACTACAGACAAAGCCACACCTAAAACCACCCCACCAGCCTCTCCTAAAACATTACCTGCAAAGGACAGCAAGTCACCTCCTGTACAGAAGACTGAAGAGAAAGAGAAGCCTATGAAAATACAGCCGGATAAAATTCCTTCAACAGAACAAGGGCAGTTAGCAAAATCACCATCAGAGCTTCCTAAAAAAACCACAGATGCCCAAGGAGCTTCAAAGGTAGATAAGTCTATCTGTCCACTCTGTAAAGTCAAACTCAACATGGGCACCAGAGATCCTCCCAACTACAATAACTGCACAAAGTGCAAGACTACTGTCTGCAACCAGTGTGGATTTAATCCCATGCCAAATATGTCAGAGGTAAAGTACTGTCACCATAATATTTAGTATTGCTTTAATTTCATTTAATTGTATTACTCGTTAATTTAGGTAAGAATTGTACAAGCTTGTTTTCTAACACAGGGAAGGTATTAATGGTTTAATCTGCATTTTGATAATTTGATAGTGTATAATGGTCTATAGATTGATAATTCTTTCATTAAGGTATATTTATGATTTTAAACACAGTTACTTCTGCTCAGTTTTATCACGATAGGAAAATAAATGTTGATATGAATTGATTTTCATTTAATAATTATGAAATGATTTATTGTTTCATCCTCTGGTCCTTTAGCACCCTTATCATCATTCCTTCATTCTTCTGTGAAAGAAAAGTGTTGCAGCATGATTTTCACTAACTGCTTATGTCACTGCACTTGTTTCAGGTAAAAGAATGGCTTTGTCTTAACTGCCAAGTCCAAAGAGCCCTGGAAGCGTCAGAGTCTGCTGGACCTGCTTTAGTTTCTCAGCCTCCCACTGAACAGAAGGAGAAGCCTACAGAACAGAAAGATATTAAAAAAGAGGCCCCTGGTGCATCTCTGCTCAAAAAAGAAACCCTGGAGGCTGAGACCCCAGTTTCTGCATCACCACAGCAAGATTCTGCGCAAAAGGCCAAGGTGGTCTCAAGAACTGAACAAGGAAAAGCTAAAGATGTGGCTGGCCAGCTAGCTGCCTCTGGACAACAGCCACAAGTACAGACCACAAAGCCAGAAGTAAAACCAGGTCTTAAAGGGCAAGAAGTCAGTAAATTTCCACAGCAGCCCTCAAAATCTGTCACCCAACCAGCCAAATCTGCTTCACCAGCAGCACAGCCTACTAAACAGGAATCAGGAGGTTTCTTTGGCTTTGGTGCTCCCAAAGCACAACCAACTGCGGCAAAGCCGGCTGAATCAGTGACAGGGAAGATGTTTGGCTTCGGTTCATCTTTTCTTAGCTCTGCATCTACACTGATAACCTCAGCTGTTCAGGAGGAACCTAAAATTACACCTCCTACTCAACGGAAGATGTCCACTACAGCCCCTGTCTCTCCCAAAGCTACACCTCCAGTTTCTCCAAAGATAAGCCCTGCAAAGGATTCCAAGCAGCCTGCTATGCAGAAATCAGAGCCACCTCTACAACCTAAGCCTGCTCCATCAGCTGAGAAAAAAGTAGAGAAAGCTGCACCAGAGACTCCAAAAACCATAGAAGATATCAAGGTTGCTCCTAAGGCAGGTCTGTCCACCTGTCCACTCTGTAAGGTTGAACTCAACGTGGGCTCCAAGGATCCTCCAAATTACAACACCTGTACTGAATGCAAGAGCGCTGTCTGCAATCTTTGTGGATTTAATCCCATGCCTCATACAGAGGTGGTAAGTGCAATGAATTTCTTTTTTATATTACCCTTTCTAACTCCTATTCAGTTGCCTTATGTTAAAATGTATTTCAATTATTTGCTTTACTGTGACAAGTTTTTAGGAATCAGTTCTGCAACTCGGAGCCAAAAAGATACGTACAGTAAACATGAAACAAGTTTCATCCATTTATAAATGATTCAACACAATTCACATATAATTAATGCAACATTTTGCAAAAGTTTGCTGAGTGACAAATTGCAAAACATCTGCTCATTAGTCATCTGAAGTGGGTGAAACTAGCTGCTCTAATAGGGTGGCATTGTTAAAATATGTGACATGGTGATGTCTTTTAGGAGGCGTTTTAGGACCGGTGCTTTCTATAGGACATTAAAACTCCTCTTGGTGTGGACTCTCATATACTACATTCTTTTCTTTTTATTTGCTCAAAAGGATATAAAATGCAATCAAGGAATTGGCAATACTCAGAAGCATAATATGATACATTGTTTAATTATTAACACATTTAGTGTTGTTTTTTGTTGCCGTCAGGTCTTCTTGTGGGTGGTTTGTGCAAGCTGCAAACCACTCTTGTTCTGTGCAAGATTCCCTAGCTGTGAATAGAATAAAGTAGCTGTAATCAGCCTTTATATCTACTGAAAATCAAGTACAAATGAAACAACATATTCCTCTTTTGTTTGAATTTTCCAAGAAAGAACGTGATTTACAAGTTAGATGAAGCTGGCAAAGCAGATGACATAAAGAGAGCTTCATTAAATTTGTTGTTTGACTATGACTTTGAACAAAGTTGTGTGAGAATCTAATGTAATCTGTGATAACCTTTGATATTTTTTTTTACCTATTTTAAGATATCTTAACTAAAACATACTAATAACAGGTTAAATGATGGCTGACTTGTAGCTTTCTGTCTATTGGCCAGGCTCAAGTTATTACATAACCACCTGGCAGCAGTGGAAATGTATTAGAGTGATGATTGAGGGTTGTGCAACAGCATTAGTGAGATGGGATCTGCTGCCATAGGAGACCAGGGAACAGGGAATCTCCTATCCCCGTGAGAGATTTGAGATGGCAAAGCCCTGTGATATGCCAATAAGTAGAGGTGAAATGGATTAGGTCCATCACAACACGGTGCAGTACATTTGAACTGGACATTTCTTTTCAGGCCATCTGCTCTGTTTGAGATCAGTGGCTCCCTATAATTCAGCAATTTCTTCTTCATTGTATGTGGGTGGCAGCAGTGCTGGTCTTTAACATAGTCGACATAGGTGGTCGTCTAAGGTGCCATCTACTGGTGAGGGGGGGGTTACCCAAGGCTACGTTCACACTGCAGGATACACTGATGCATCGCCCAGTTAATGTAGTTAAAAGGCTTAAAAATAATGAAGCAAAAACCGTTGGGTGTACAGTCCAGAAAAAGTTAAAAGGATGAACGGGAAAGGCACAATCTGAGAGCCGTGTGAGCACATAACTTAATAACATGAGATATTTTACCGTTATCATGAGATGCATAGCTGCAACGTAGCTTCCCAACTCTTGGTGGTGGTGGTAATCTGTCAGTTAGTGCAACAAATGCCAATAAGCAAAAGAAGACTCAGCTAGCCACTAGCCTGTTGTGAAAGTTATGAAAAAGTATTTTTAAAAAACATCATATAATCATATTTTTATTTAGATATTTTTTTCATGTCATTTTTTTTATTTCACAAGGTTTTAGCTTGTTTAGCTACAAGTGGATTTGATTTAGTTATTGAATACAAATGAAACCAAGACTGAGATGAATTAAACCAAATCAGTGTTAAGATTTGAATAGGCCCTGGACCATTTTGTACTGGAAAAGTTGGGCCCCCAGAGTAAAAAAGGTTAAAAACCCCTGCCGTAGACAAGGCAATTCAACCTATACAGGAATTTAATGTTCACCATATTAAATAAACGGTATGCAATATTTTTCATCTGGAAGAGTTTAAGTAATTACCAAACTACAAAGATTGAATAATTTTGTTGTGTGTGTTATACTATACTATAATCCAGTAAAATATCATCATAGTGCAGTATTTTAAATAATTAGAAGTTCATATAAAACTGTACTGTTGGAGCATTTAGAGATAGAGATATTGACCAGACCAAACACGAACTCCTCAGTTGTTGCTGCCGGAATTTCAGCTAAAAAAAAAAAAAAACACAATGTGTGCATTTTTTACATATTTTGTTCTTGGGGTTGCCGCAGTTGAGATTTGCCTGGGTGGTACTGGGTGGAAGTAATACCCGTGTACCTGCTTTGTGACGAGACATGCAGGTCATGGTGGATGCAAATCCATGTGGCCTCTTCTTGTCAGAACTTTACATGTTAAATGCTGGTTTAACTTTGAATCCCTTATTGTGATTTTTCCAGCCCCACAGACACATTCAACAATAGAATGTAACCTATCTCCTTTCATTCCTAACATTTGATTGATATGAGAATAGAAAAATATTCCCCCAGATAATAAACAACAAAATTCACCTCTGCAGCAAAGATGCCTTATTTAGTTTTCCCATATATAATTCAAGCCTGAATTGTACAATATAATGAAGTAATAATATATAGCAACTGACACTTCCCACATGTATGTTGATACCACAGAGAGGGGATAAATCTTGGGATATAAATTGAATGGGGAAAGGATAAGCTGATGTGCGCACAATGCATTCCTCTCAATAAATTGAAAATTGTCAACACAGCAAGGTAGAATGAGCTGCCAAGCTAACCATTGTGTTATGGTTGGCTTTATAATTCAGACATGAATGTGTGTGGCTCTTCGGGTAGAAAGACAGAAATGCAGCCTTTTTGAACATTAAAATTATACTTGTGAGGTTTGAAAGAGGAGGGAGCTGCTTCAGGCAAAGTGAGTGCTACCATAAAGAGTATCCTTTTTTTATTTCCCATTTGCCTGTTGTGCTTCGGCTGATGCCATTACAGGCTGGGGAGTGACTGCTGCCTGATAAGTAGGGCGCACGTGTGTCATACTTTGCCAGCTAAAGCTTTATTTGCAATAGTATGAGTGATAATTCCTCAGATATTATCATGTGGCTACAGTTTGGGCTTATAATAAATCATTTCTATTTGTTTAACTTTCAGGTATACAGCCCTTGTATTTATTATTTATTTCTCATGCAGTTTTAGTTAATGTAAGACCCACTGGGAGTTCTGATACAGATTAATGTACAGCAAAGCCGCTTTGGGGAGCTGAATGTTAGAATGAGGTAAAGTCCTTTTCACACATGAATCCCCCAATTGCAAAGGTTCTAACGTAATTGGACTTTTTACTGTATGTTTCTAAACATTTTCCTGACTGTTACAGAATATGTCATTTTTTTTAGGCACGTCACAATGATCACATAATCCTGTTAATCCACTGGCCATGGAAATTGTGGCAACAGCTTTTTGAGACCTCAGTATTTCATTCTGTGCTCGTGTGTACATATTTTTCTGTTAAGAAACTTAAATTTTAAGCAACATGACTGCAGAATACACAGCAAGGATTTAGGCATAGAGTCCAAGTATTTTTGTCTTTTTTTTTTCTTTTTCCATCATAGCTGAAATGAAAAAAAGAAAAAAAAATTGCTGACACACATTTTGCTGTCAAGTGTGGTCACAGTGCTTATATCCTTTAGCACACTATAAGAGCAACCATTTTACCTGGAGATAAATATCTGGATTACAAGTTCATTTTTTAAGTGGTCTTTAGATCTGTTTGTTTCCTTGCAGGGTAACATTTTATAAATTTGCATTACGATTAAATGGACATGGAGTTGGATTGTAATTAAACTGAATTGGGTTTTATCCGTGTCATTTTTGACTTGTACTGAGCTCTTTTGGTTTCTTTTAGTGTCCTTTTAGTTGACTCCTCTGAATTTGTGCTGTATATAAACCGAATAAACCAAATTAAATTAGTTCCATTAAACAGTCTCAAAATGACGGCAGTATTGTTTGTTTTTGGTAATTCTGCAACATGATGTTGCTAGAAGAACATCTACGATGACAAGTTACTCCATAGAGCTCAGAAAGCCAGATAACGTCTCAAAAAAACATCCAAGAAATTTTTGAGTTGTGGAACAAATGGTCTACAGACCAATTAAAGGAAAAAGAACTATCAAAACGATAGAAATTTGACTGATTAGAGAGAAGGGCAGTTGATACAATATAATCGCATTTATCTAATACTGTGGATCTATATGTCTGAGGTGTGTTGTTTGCACTGGAACTGGCACACTGAATTTTGCTGATAATTTTACTGTTGACAAAGAAATGCAGGGGTGAACAGAAACATTGAGCCCAAATGCAATCAATATATTTACAGGATGAGTATATTTATTTATTTAATAAAAAAAAAAATCTGTTATAGATATGTCTTTCATCACAGCACCCATTGAATATGGGTTAAAATTTCAAGATTCTTGACTTTATTAATCACTTCATCAAAACATACATCACTTGTACATAGTATTAATGCAAAACAGCCACCAAAAAAGTCATAGTCATGCAATAGTAATTGAGATGAAATGCATTCCATATATTTCCAAAAAATCTTGTGGAATGTTTGACATGTAAAAACTTCTGTTGAACTGAATCTTTAACAGTGAGCGACAGTGTTACTGCAAGTAACAATCAAAATAAATCACTTTTCCTAAGAATTTCATTCTCATTCAGTAACAGTTTTTATATATAATCTTTATACATAACAGTATCCCATGTCCTTATAAAAATTTATGTACAAATTCAATATTTTCATGTATACAAACAATCATAAATCTGTTCAAGCCTCTCAAAACCCAGAGAGAGTTATCCATGGTGTTAAAAGGAAAGATTGATACATTTAATTCATTTTGTTGAATGGGAGTCAGTTTATGGATCAAGCTGTTATGGTAGTTTAAGAATTAGTGGATATAAGGAAACTACTTTCCAGATTAAATTTTTACTTACACTAATATCATAAGGCTCCAACAGCTTTCAATGAATCTAAGACCTTATTCAAATCTAACAGCAGATGTGATGGCCCATAGGGAGAACCTAACCCCTTCAGCTCAGGGCTGTATTTAGCTTTTTAATTTCTTATTCAAATAGACAAATGACTGCAAAGCCCTCAATGAAAGGAAGACAGATTTTTTGGGAAGGAAGTTTGTCTCCCTTGTCACCCATTTAAAATAGCATAAGCTGTTTTAGTTATGTGTTTAAATTTGATGTCTAGATTCTATTTGACATCTTTAAACAGTGGTAAGGAGGGATTTGTTGATTTTGATTCATTTCTAAGAGCTTCAGCTCTGATGTTTTGGTGCTTTAATCTCTGCTAGATTTAAAAGGAATAAACGTCACAGTATAATTCAAACATCTCTGTAAAAATGAAAAGAACCTGATAACATAATTGAAATATTATTCTACGTAGAGAATGTTTTCAGTTCTAGACTTGGCAATTACAGACTGTTGACCAAACAATAAATAGAAAATGTTCACCTGGAAAACCTAGTAAGATTGTTGACCCTCTAAGCGCCAAAGTTGTGACAAGCACCAATTCAAATCTCCAGAAATAGAGCTTAAATTTGTTACCACTTATCACTGCTACATGGAAGACATGAATCTTCAGTGCAACACAAGTGGTATGCGAGGGGAGGCAAAGCGAGAGGAGAGGCTGGAGGAAGCGAGAGGAGAGGGGAGAAGACAATTGTGGGAGCAGCATAGTGAAAGTTATGGAATCTAATATGGCTGCCAACCTGTGATGCCACAATATGAAATTAGATGAGTAATTTTACTGGCATCATAAACTCTGGTTTATATTCACCATTTTTTCTCATTTACAGTATGCCTTAAAAACTTTAAAAACTCTGGCATCTAAAGGGTTAAAAATGAGACAGAGCACAGCCTACCTGCTGCAGCCATGCTGTTTTATTAACGACTTTTGTAGAAATTACATCAAGAAGACATTTTTAAACATAATATTCTCTCTCCTGATGCAGCAGTGACAATAAAACAAGTTTTATATCAGTGTAGAGTGAAATCACCATTTATTCATTTGCATTCAAAACAAACTGAATGATTTGGTTTTGATAAAGTTTGCTTGCAAAGTATGTTTCATTTTTAGAGGTCTGGTATTTATCCATCGACAGAGTATACTAAAAATAATCCATGCAGCTATTTTAATTTCTTTTAGGGACAGTTGCTGATGCACCAGATGTCAGACACAAAAAAAGGACGGGATGCATTTCCTTGTCTGTAGAATGGAGCACTCTGCTTATTACAGATTAGTAGGTCAACATTCCGTATTATCAGAGGACTTGATATATGAGGAGTCCAGCTCTGTGGGGGCTGCTGAAAGCCAAGTATATTAGCAAGCTTAGTTTCAGCCAAAGGCTTCTGCCAGAAAATCAATAAGAACCCTTCTAGCTCCAGTAACAAGCAATGAGGAGAGGCTGTGAAATGATGCAGTTCAAAGATGAAAACCAATAACCTCTTTTCCAAAAAGGTATACATTTAAAACTTAATAGTTAATACGTTAACTGGTTGATGTGGTTTTTGCTTTAATTAAACTGGGTGACTATTTATATCTAACTTATGCAAAACACCTTGTTTGTCAGGAGCTAATTTCCAGACTGCTGTCATTGTGATGGTCTTGTAATCCAGCTCAAAGGCTAATCGTGTGGAGCAGCCTCTGCCACTGCTCTCTCTGCAAGACACTCCTGCTTTTTACTCATGAAACAGATTTAATTAGAAAAAAGGATGATGGCAACTTTCCAAGTTCCATAGCTCTGAGACTGGGTTGCTGAGAGGCAGAGACTGACGCTGGAAGGGTGTGATAGGATTAGGTCTTTCTTTTTTTCCTCTTCTCTGCTGACTGGGACATATTCTTTTTTCTTGTTGTTTATGTTTACACTGGACAATTTAGATTGTTCAAAAATTTAAGGTTAAATGAGTTTAAAACTTTTAAATTGTATCCTGGTAGAAATCACTTTTATTTGCAATGTTTTGTCATGTTTATGTCACTTTCTCTCAGCCTGATCTTCACTTTGCTTTAATACAGTTAGTGATCATACTGGAACAGGGATTTGTAAAATACTGTCACACAGAGAGGGTCAGGGGTTAGAGAGGAATACTACACTGCACAACTACACTACATTTTCACTATTTCATCTATTATTATTAACTATTCACTGTAGTTAAACTCAGTAGCTCGGTAATATTGTGCATTTGATAAGAGGAATGTCAGTGATCAACGTGTTAAGAAAGTAAATATCTGCAGGAAGTTTATTTAAATATTATAACAGAACAGTGTGTAACTGATCTGATTTTACTTCCAATAGCAAGGCACGTTTATTTATATAGCGCCTTTTGTACATAAAAACAATTCTATGTGCTTTGCATAATAGAAGGAACATATGAGAAGAAACAGGGCAGAAACTATTAAAATCATGTTAGGCCATAAAATATATTAAATCTTATTAAATAACTCTGGGTGCATTCACACTTAATAGTCCACTAGACTTGGTACAACTGGGAACTCAGCTCACTTGGGGGTTGCAGGATTTTTCCAGTCAGACTTTTTTTTTTAAGTTTGTAAGAAGCTGTCTTGGTGACAGCTTTGATGTTGCAGTTGAAAGTCAGATCTGAGTCTATTAACACACAAAGGTTGCACTCTTTTAAGAACTTAAGTCTCAAAGTGTTTACTAATGCTGACCCTATTATCTTTGTTAACTAGTAGAATTATCCCAGTTTGGCCTTTATTTAATTGTAAAATCTCTCTCTTCTAGTAAGTTTGTGGGCCTTAGTGACAGAGACAGATAAAGTTGTGTATCGTCTGCATAATTTTGATAATTTATGTTAAAGTTCTGAAATTTTTGAACCATAGACAATACGCAACAAAGTATATCAAATAAATAAAGAAATAAATAAAAAATAAGGTTGTTAAGCTCCAAATGGAGCAGGATAAAGTAATCACCTACAGTCATGGACAAAATTGTTGGTACCCTTCGGTTAATGAAAGAAAATATCACAATGGTCACAGAAATAACTTGAATCTCACAAAAGTAATAATAAATAAAAATTCTATGAAATTTAACCAATGAAAATCAGGCATTGCTTTTCAACCATGTTTTAACAGAATTATTTAAAAAAATAAACTCATGAAACAGGCCTGGACAAAAATGATGGTACCCTTAACTTAATATTTTGTTGCACAACCTTTTGAGGCAATCACTGCAATCAAACAATTCCTGTAACTGTCAGTGAGACTTCTGCACCTCTCAGCAGGTATTTCGGTCCACTCCTCATAAGCAAACTGCTCCAGTTGTCTCAGGTTTGAAGGGTGCCTTTTCCAGACGGCATGTTTCAGCTCCTCCCAAAGATGCTCAATACGATTTAGGTCAGGGCTCATAGAAGGCCACTTTAGAATAGTCCAATGTTTCGTTCTTAGCCATTCTTGGGTGATTTTAGCTGTGTTTTGGGTCATTGTCCTGTTGCAAGACCCATAACCTGCGACTGAGACCAAGCTTTCTGACACTGGCCAGCACATTTCTCTCTAGAATCTCTTGATAGTCTTGAGATTTCATTGTACCGCCACAGATTCAAGACACCCTGTACCAGATGCAGCAAAGCAGCCCCAGAACATAACAGAGCCTCCTCCATGTTTCAAAGTAGGGACGGTGTTCTTTTCTTCATATGCTTCATTTTTCCATCTGTAAACATAGAGCTGATGAATCTTGGCAAAAGGTTCCATTTTTGTCTCATGTGTCCATAGGACATTCTCCCAGAAGCTTTTTGGCTTGTCAACATGTAGTTTGGCTTTTTTATGATTTGTTTTCAACAATGGTGTCCTCCTTGGTCGTCTCCCATTAAGTCCACTTTGGCTCAAACGACGACGGATGGTGCGATCTGACACTGATGTTCCTTGAGCTTGAAGTTCACCTTTATTCTCTTTAAAAGTTTTTCTGGGCTCTTTTGTTACCGTTCGTATTATCCGTCTGTTTGATTTGTCATCAGTTTTCCTCCTGCGGCCACGTCCAGGGAGGTTGGCTACAGTCCCATGGATCTTAAATTTCTGAATAATATGTGCAACTGTAGTCACAGGAACATCAAACTGCTTGGAGATGGTCTTATAGCCTTTACCTTTAACATGCTTATCTATAATTTTCTTTCTAATCTCCTGAGACAACTCTTTCCTTTGCTTCCTCTGGTCCATATTGAGTGTGGTACACACCATGTCACCAAACAGCACAGTGACTACCTGTAGTCCTAAATATAGGCCCATTGACTGGTTACAAGATCGTAGACACCTGTAATGCTAATTAGTGGACACACCTTGGATTAACACGTCCCTTTGGTCACATTATTTTCAGTCTTTTGTAGGGGTACCATCATTTTTGTCCAGGCCTGTTTCATGAGTTTATTTTTTTAAATAATTCTGTTGAAACATGGTTGAAAAGCAATGCCTGATTTTCATTGGTTAAATTTCATAGAATTTTTATTTATTATTACTTTTGTGAGATTCAAGTTATTTCTGTGACCATTGTGATATTTTCTTTCATTAACCGAAGGGTACCAACAATTTTGTCCATGTTCCTGTCCTCCTTACTAATAGCTAATATACTCTCTTTAGACACTATGTCAAATTTCATTCGTCTTCAAGAAATCAAAATGACATAGATATAATGCACACTCTTATGCAAATCCAACTCCCTACCTATACCTTTACATATTAACCTATACTTGTACTCCTTTATACTATACTACATGTTCTACATATACATATCTGAACACAGACATATATATATATATATATATATATATATATATATATATACACGTAGATAGACATATACACCTATATACATACAGTATACATACACACAACAGTAAATTGATAAATTCACATATGCTAACTTTCTTCATACTAATAATGAGGCCAATAAAGTAGAGCTACAAGAAAAGCAGACCAGCAGCATTGTCATTTATTTATATTCCGTATAGCCATATTAGTGATAGGAGTTTGCTGTATGTAAACAGCAGGAGCATAGCCCTTCTTAGCTATAATTACGTCCCAGGCAGACCAAGAAATGGAAAATAGGCAAGGGGACATATTGGGATTTTTTAGTTAATCGATTTTTAAGAGTAGAGAGTTTAACAATGACTTATAGGTTTTTAACAATAAGCATTAAAATGTTTTATGCATGTGTTTAATTCAGATTGGTTGCTGGATTCTAGATAAACTAGGTGCAATATTTGCAACTGTGTTAGATTTCTGGATAGCAAAGTACGTTGTCTTAAATAACGTATATTTTTATGTGAACCATTGAAAGTGTTTCTCCGAGGTTACCACTGCTGAGGGTGAGCTTGCCTCAGATTGCATGAAATTGAAATATAAATCATTTACTGAGTTACACAATTATCGGCATTATGTGCTGTGCTGATGAGGTATGTGTCCTGCTGGAGCAAATTGGATTATCATCCTCCTGACTGAACCACAAGTGACTGAACAACAGCATCTCCATTTCAGGCAAAGTGTCAGTGTCAGTTTTCAGACAAAGAGTTGCATTATGGCTTTACCCCTCAGAGACTGTTCATATGTTACAATCCCAGCTGTAACTATCATAAATATTTCTCAGTCAAAACATTTTACAGCATTGCAGCTAATTCCTTAAAGTATTACCTTTGCTCAGCGATTTGTAGGCATATGAGTACAGTGGGGAGTAGATGATAGCATTTACTCATCTCTGCATATTAGAACCTACATAATGTTATTCATTTCTTCTTTCTACATCCTAATGCATAATCTCATTGATGAAACCATTAAAACTTTATGGTGTTCAACAGGATATGTGTGTGCTTTGATCTCCCCCTCTGTCCTGTTTCAGAATGGCTCTGGCTCTGCAGAGGCAGGCGCATTGCTGTGATTTAGTCTGCTAGGTTGCTAGAACAGACATGCTGCTTTCTCTGTTGACAGCCTTAGCTTTCCCCTCCTCTTTACTGATCCATTAATGGAGCTTAGATGTGATAAAACATGTGGTCAGAGGATTACATTTAAAAGTAGTAGCATTCCATAGAAAATGCGATTAGCCCCTGTGCAAGGTAAGCATTTTTTATTGCTGTCTTACAGGATGTGGAATATGTTGTATTAGCAGTGGGTATGTTAATATAACCACACACTTTAAGTAACTGAATTTATGATAAATATTTATATGTGAATGTGTTAGGTTTGCAGCACAGATCGAATGGGCTGACAACTGAATTCGTATCACTTTAAGTGCAATGGTATAATTCAGCAAAACAAACTTCTTTTGTAGCTATTTTTTGTCTTCAATAGCTAAAGAATATATATTTAGTTTTTATAATTGTGGAAACTATTAAAGTTTTTTTTTTATCTTAGATTATGAAATGATTTTCTTGGAAATGAAATGAAATCTGCAACTTCTCTGCGTTGTGGCTTTGCAAACACATGCTATGGTAGATTGTTGCCACTTGAGTGTACACTCTGAAATATGTGGAATAATCTGAGGTCTGAGTTGTTCTCAGTTGTGTTGATGCTGTTGTTGGTTGTTAGCTTTGCTCTGCTTTGGAGAAGACATAAGTAAAAACTGATAGAGATCTATTTTGCGACAGAGAAACTAGAATACTGAAGACTGTTAGCTGTTGTCTGAGCTGTTTATAAATTTTGTTGTTTTCTGCACTTCTCATCTTTAATTAAATTTCAACCAATCAACATTTAACCTGCACTTAGCATTGTCACCAAAAACTATGAACTTTTAGGTTTTTAAGGAATGCACTACAGTGTTGAAAAAACAACAACGAAAAAAAAAAAAAGTAAAAAAAACTCTTTCCTTAAACTGAGAGTAGAGTAAAGCAGATGGACACTTATTGTGTTGCCATAAACTCACCCTTAGACACTTGAGTACCAGAACTTTGTCTAGATAGTGTGTCTTGTAAATAGGAGTGCACAAGCTCAAGGGCCCGCTTGAATTGGTTTGACTGATTATGGACTATAGACTATGGACTTATTTATCAAACTAACAATTTATTTAGTTTTAACAAAATGTGAATTATTTTTTTAAAAAATATGTTATGGTTGTATGGAAATACATTTTGTGTGTGAAACTGGACTGATAAGCATTTTGTGTTGTCAGGAAGTTTTATACAAGCATTCCAAAAAAAAAATGAGAACTATTCTTAGCATTTGCATATATCAAACCATAGAATTATGTCATCAGTACCCAAAATGTTACATATGCAGATGTTTATTTGGGAGATAATTGCATATTGAAACAAAGATGGCAACAACTTAGTGAAAGGGAACCAGCTTTGAAAGCCAAGCCAACTGGGATGGGATGGGATGGGATGGGATTTTATGTGTGAATATAGCCTAGCATGGTTATGTAGAATTCTGGATTAGTTACAAAGGTTAGGTTTGCATTATACAGAAAGATGTTTTCTAATTCTGCTGTGTAAAATGGAGGCTGTGTAGAATTTTCTGACGCTTGATGGGGAATCTACAAAATGCATATTGAGCCTCAACTTCTTCGGTTAGCAGAGATGTTTCAATTGTACATGTGTCTTCAGTGAAAAAAAAGAAAAACATAACTTTTTGAGCCTATAATATTACTTTTCACAGTCTTTTGCATTTCATAATATTTTGTTGCTTTTATGTCTATGCAGAAGGAATGGCTGTGTTTGAGTTGCCAGACTCAAAGAGCTCTCTCAGGACAGCTGGGGGACTCAGGGAAAATGCCTCAACCTACACCTTTACCTGCCAAGTCAGAGATTCAGACTACACCTGCAACCAAAATGGCAGAGCCTGAAACTGCACCCACAAAAGCTGAACCTATACCTGGATCCACAAAACCACAACCTGAACCAACCCCTGCTAACAAAGTACCAACAGTTCCAACTACAAAAGCAACAAAACAGACTGCCAAGATGGATACCACAGCTAATGTACCTCCTACGCCAAATGAACTTGAGACAGAGCCCATATCCTCCACAGTTACAGCAGAAAAACAGTCTTTAGAATTAGAACCCCTTACTGTAACTACGATGCAAATGCAGCAGCCAGAAGTAGCATCAAAGGCTGAAGTTTCAAACATCAAAGTTCCTATAAGTGCAACCACTGAAATCACAGAAGAGCCAGTGATAATGGGCATCAGTAAAGCAGAATTTCCCAAAGCTCAAGAACCTAAACTTGAAGTTCAAGACACTGTATCTGCATCTACAACTTCCTCTGTTCCAGTGACTGAGGTAACACATATATCCAGATCCCGTATTGCTGCAGAGGCTGCAGTGTGTGAAGTTGCTCTGGAGACTGACATAAAGTCAGAGCCTTCTGTTCAAGAAAGTATTATTACAGAGGAACAGCCTGATGATCAAATCAAACTGGCAGAGCCAACAAAGTCTCTGCAGCAAGTTAAGCCAAAACCAAAGTCACAAGAAGAGCAGCTGGTAATGGAAGCAGAACCAGCAAAAGAAGCTGACAGTAAGGAACTGACTGATAAGAAAATTAAAAAAATAATCAATGTCACTTCAACTTCAGAGTCACATCCAGTGTCTACAGAGACT
Source organism: Melanotaenia boesemani (assembly GCF_017639745.1). Classification (NCBI taxonomy): domain Eukaryota; kingdom Metazoa; phylum Chordata; class Actinopteri; order Atheriniformes; family Melanotaeniidae; genus Melanotaenia; species Melanotaenia boesemani. The sequence continues at coordinate 28,731,080 of NC_055691.1, forward strand.
TCAACAATAAAAGTAAGAATGGATCATTCTTTGTTGAAAATGTTCTGTTTAACATGAGATAGAGTTAAGTTATTTAGAAATATACAATGGACAGCTATTACTGCAATATTGGCTGTATGTTACCCATATTGATTTAAACTGACTTGAAAATTTAATCAATGTTTTATTTTTAATTTATGAAACCACCTATTATTTTTTTTTTGTTTGTATAAATGTTTGACTGAACACTGAACAAGCAAAGCTGTTTTATTTACGATTAAGGAAGCATGATTGAAAAGAAATTAAATTTATTCACACTCTTAAGTTTTGTTAAACTGCTTTAATAAAAAGGGACTGATATTTTCTTAAGCTTATTTATGTCTTTTGCAATATACAAACCAGCACTGCTTGAAAAAAACATAAGTATATATGTAACTCTTTTTTTTCCACTTTTTTTAGGATCAAGATGAAGACACAGACATGTCAGTGGACAGGAATAAAGTATCTCTACCTTCTGAGAAGGTTCAATTTGAAAATATAGTTGTCCCTGCAACAATTAAATCCCAAACAGAACAGTATGATGAAGATCAACCCCACATTATACCTGTACTACCAGAACCAAGTGAGGGGAAGACAAGTGATGCAAGCAAAAATGATTTAAATACTGAGTTAATCCCAATAAAGGAGGAAGTTAAAGTTGAGAGAAGGCGCTTGAGTTTCCAAGCAATGGATGAAAGCAGTGAAAGTGAGCACACACCTTCACCATCACCTAAAATCCAAAGAAAGTTCTTAAAGGTTAGCACTGTTTCATCCAGCAGTGAGGACATCAAAACTGAAAGTGCTGATTCTTCTGTTGAAGATGATGAGTTCATCCGCAAGCAGATAATGGGTATGGGTGGTGAGGAGGAAATGTCTGTATCAGATGATGAGAAAGAAAAGAATTTGGCAAATGTACAAACCATCACGGAGGATGAGCTTGATAATGCTTCTGTGACAGCCAAACCTCTGTCAAGAAAAGGTGACATAGATAATGAAGAGTGTCCAGCCAGAAATGAATCCATCCAGAAATCTGATAAAGCGACTTCTCAAAGTGTTCCTGAAGCAATGCCCAGGACTACTTTCAAAAAAGCTATTCCAGTCATGAAGCAAAGACAAAGCACTGATGAAGAAGTGGAAAGCTTTACAGAATCCCTGTCAAAAGGGTCATCTAGTGTTCAGGCCTCTAGCTTTACTCCAGGATCTTCACCTACATCAGCCTCATCTCTGGATGAGGACAGTGATAGCAGTCCTCATCACAGAAAGGTTAGTGGGGAAAAACAACATCGGAAAGGTAAGCCACGGCAGCCCACCCAGCCTCTCCCCACCATTGAAGACTCCTCTGAGGAAGAGAAAATGAAGGCACATGGCCAACCATTGTCTCCACCTGGAGATGCTTCCTCCACAGAGGATCTTAGAGAAGTAACAGTATCTGATGAAAGCCACGGAACATCTGGCTCTGAGAAGTCTGCCAGTACAGAATCAGAAGCAGAGCTTAGGAGAGCTGTACAGAGAGGACGTAAACCTTCACCAACAGTCATACCATACATCCCGTCTGATCCATTTACTAAAAAGGACACTGTGGCAAAATCATTAAAGAGTGCTGAAGAGGCATATGAGGAGATTATCCAGAAAACAAAAGCTATTCCAGGAGAAAGTCCTGATATTGAGCCACTTTATGGGGGAATGGCAATAGAGGACTATCTTTATGAATCTTTAGTTGAGGAGCCTGATATAAAATTAACTGAATCTCTACAGGAAGAACCCAACAATGATACAGGTGCTGAGTCGCTTAAAAAACTAAGGTCCCCAGAGGAGGTTTATGAGGAGATGATGCAGAAAAAAAGGGAACTGATGATGATAGAGGAAGAATTTCAACTGGCCCAGACTGCCATGGAATCTACTTCATCAGAGGCTTTGGTATATGACCTTCCTTCAGTTGATGAGACTTGTGTGGTGACCATTCCCATAGAAGAGACTAAAGTCACTGAACAAAGTGATATACCTCCGCCAAGCATGGACACTTTAAGTGAATTTCCAGCAAAGAAAAAGAAACGACCAGCCCCTCCACGTCCCTCTGAACCTCCTAAGCGCCCTGAGGTAACTGTTGTTCCAAGTACTCCTACTGGAGCCATAAGTTTTGTTAGGCCAATGATTCCTCAACATCCTGCACTCAGAAAGGCTTTGTTCCCCATACCAGACCTTAAAATTACCCAGTGTTCATCTGGTGAGGAAGATGATGACAGTCTTGCAGACGAGTATGCCATAGGTATTTCCTCTGACATAACCCCAAGTGATGACTCTGAGACAAAGGAGGATCTGTCCATTAGTCCACCTTTGTCTGAAACTACTGAGATGACACCTATATGTGTGATCTGTGAAATGCCTGAACCAAAACCAATTCCAACACCAATATCAGCCCCAGAACTAACCACTACACCTTCTCCAGTGTCACCAGTTTCACCTCCAACTTCACCAGCCACTCCAGATTCCAGTTTGGCTTCTAATGCAACATCTTCATCCTCATTTCAGGCTCAAACACCCCTTTCAGCAGAATCTACTCCACTGTCTACACCAACACCTCCAACCTCACTTAAAGACCAATCGCCCCCAGAGACCTCTGTGCAATTACCTGCTCCAGTTGGAGCACCTACGTGTGAAACTTCAATCCCTCATCCTGTTTCAACAGCTGTTATAGTTGCCATACCAGATGTGGTATCTGATCCATCCAAAACTCAAACAGCTGAGGTGCTTCATGTTCAGACTTCTACAGCTGAAGCTCTAACTCCACCCCTTACAGAAACATCTGTTGCTGTACCTGTTGTGGTGCAAATGCCAGACTTAGTTTCATCACCATCTCAAATACCCATTAATGCTCCAACTGTTTCACAAGTCTCAGCACCAAGCCCAGCACCTGTTGTTGTCTCAGCTCAGCCTATTGCCCAGGTTACAGCTCCACCTCTTGTACCCTTAACTCCAACTTTGACCTCTGTGGCTCCAGTATCATGCCCTGGACCAATCATAGTTCAGATGCCTGACCTGGTTTCAACTACAGCTCCAATCACACCACAAATCCCGCAACCAATCTCAGCTCTCATAACTACCCCAGCTCAAGCTCAGGCCAAAGTAGTACATTCAGTCCCTGTACAATCAGCCATTCCATCTGTGAGCCCAGTGGTAGTCCCTGCTCAGGCTCGCACTGACCAAGGAATTCCACCAGCTCCAGCATCAACTACTGTTGTCAAAAAGAAAGTTCCACCCCCTCCTCCCCCTAGGTCTACTTCAGTGTCATTACCTGAGACAACGACAGAAATGCCTGTTGTTAAGAGTGTTGATGTCACACCAACTACATCAGTGATGGGAACCAAAGTGACTACCCAGCCAATGCAGTCTGTAATTGTGGATATACAGCCCAGGATGGAAGCTGTACAGGCAGATGCTGCATCTGTACCTCAGGTAGTGACTCCAACCAGACAGGGTCATGTTGTCATAATAGTGCCAAGTGTGGAAAACAGATCTCTGCTCAGACATACCATACAAGATACAGCTAGCATAGGACCAATAGCTGCTTCTCATGCACAAAGCAATCAAACAACCATACATTCCTCTTCAGATGTACCTAGGAAAGATATGCCCCCAATATTGACTAAGGTGTCAGCAGTTCAAGTAGTTTCTGCTCCACCACTTCCACCTAAACCTTCAGTGGGAATAAAGGTTGTGCATAGTGTAGATGAACTTGTTGCAGATTCGACAACATCACTTCCTTCTGCATCACAGAAACCTGGAGTTTATCCAAAGCCATCAGTTCCAGCTCCAACTACAATTGCTACTGCAATAGTAGCACCGATTTCTGTCACAGTATCTGGTCCTAGTCAAACCACCAAGCCTCCACCACCTATACCACCTAAGCCTGTATCAATTCCCGCTGGACTGGTTTTCAGCCACAAGCCAGGAGAGAATATCAAGCCACCTCCTCCTCCTGTTGCACCCAAAGCAGCAACACTGCCTAGGATGAAAGAACCTCCAAATGCTCTGTCACTTAGCCTTACACGACCTGTGGAGTCTAAATTAGGTGCATCATCTCCAAAGTCACCCGTGTCCCCAAGACATGCCAGATGTTTACAAACCTATGTGGTGATAACTCTTCCATCTGAGCCTGGCTCGCCAACTGAATCCATAACAGTCCAGGCACCTGTGAGGCGAGGATCCATCCCATCTTCAAAAGTGTCAGGGGTACGAACTACACCGTCTGAGCAAAAAACACCAATTGAGGCATTTTCAGCACAGGCTCAAATAAGGAGGGTCTCAGTCCCGACTGTAAAACATCCACCTCCAATTACTGTGGCTCCAACTGTGGCAACACAGCAAGTGACAACCTCTGAGGCAGCAGCTGCCGACGTACAAGTCAGGAGAGACTCTGTCCCCTCTGCAGTGCAACCACTCCCCATGACTAATATTGCTGTTTCATCTGATCAGGACACTTCTATTCAAGCACATACTGTACCTCCTCCTATTAAGAAACCATATATCCAGCAACAGCAATCACTAACCCAGCCACTGCTACTTTCTGAAATAACCTCAGATGTCATTACACTGCCTGAAGAGTCAAGGGTTCTTCAACCACTAACAGTTCAAGCTATAGTAAGCAAACAATCTATAGCGACTGTTTCTCAACAACCAAGCATACTCCCAGATGTCAGAATAGCTCATCCAACAGCTGAACAACTGGTTCCTCAGCCACCAAAGCCAATTGCAGCTGTGGAACTTGAGTCTCTAACAGAAGTTGTTGCTATACCACTGCAGCCTGAAGTACCATTAGATGCAGTCATCATTCAAGGTGGACCAGCTGCAGTGTATTCAACTGTTATTGATTCACAGGTGTCATCACAAATGTTACAGGAGGAACAGAATGTACCTACTCACGTCATTGTCACAGAGGCCGTTCCAACAGCATCAAGAGTACCAGAAGATTTTGAGGAATTTGCAGTTCAAGAGCCACTAGCAGCATTTGAAGCAATGATTCACTCAAAAGTACAAGAGTTGCCTACAGGTTTCAGTAATGTTCCAACTTGTTCTGAACCCTCATTGGTACCACAAACTTTTCAGCCTTCAGAAAATCTGCCTATAGTTACAGAGCAGCTACTTACACAACATAAAAATCGTGTAAATGATGCAGTGATTCTCCATACAAAAGCTGAATTTCCCACAGAAGTAATTACAATTGAAACTGCTGTTACAATGCCAGAGATTGCAGTGGTAATTCCAGCCCCTCATCCTCTGGCAGTGGTAGCTGAAGTTATACCAATACCTGTGGTACCTGAAGTAATGCCACTACCTAGATTTTCTGAAACAGTACTTCATACAACTCCTGAAGTAATACCACCCATTTTGACAGAAGCTCAACAAATGACAACACACCCAGATGTACCCCCTGCTACTTATATGCAAAAGGAATATGGAGCAATTACATCTTCAATGATATCACACCCAGTCCCTTTGATGGAGGTCATAGCATTTCAGCCTAGGAATGAAACACCCACAGAGATCATAACAAAGGAGGCTGACGTAAGAACAACTTTAATACCATCATCTGATGTACAGCCTCAGGTAACGACAGGGATGCCAGTTATTACAACTGAGGAGACTACCTGTAAGAGGAGGACATCCATATCATCGATTACACAGTCTTCATATCCCACAAGTGATATATTTTCCTATCCTTCAGGCTATGAAATTCCTACACAAGTAGTTACAACTGAGGCCATTGCAACAAGGAGACAATCCATGACCATGCAGCAACCATTGCCATTTACCCAAGTAGTAAATGTATCAGCTGAAAAAGATGTACCTATGGATGGTTATGGTGGTTATGATGATCAAATTCCCTACAGGAGTGACTCTGTTCCTTCAACAGAACATGGGCCACAGGTACTGAACTATTCATCAGAATACGAACACCCAACAGAAATACTTACTACTGAGGCATATACCAGGAGAACATCAATTCCTACTGCACATGACGTTCCACTGGGTGTAACCGTTGCTCCAGTCACCATCACAAAAATTCAGCAAGAGTCTATTGAAAGCCAAGAGATTAGAGGGCCAGAAAAGGTGGTCTCTAGTATGAGTCACATGTATTCTTCTTCAATTTCCACCTCAGGTCAACCACCTGAAAGCCTGCCTAGTCTGGTTACTCAGGTAGTCACTACTGAGGTCCAGAGGACCACTGTTTCTGTTGTCCATGAAAGACTTCCCCAGGTGCCTCCACCAAGTGTAGCAATCACTATACAACCAGACATTGCAAAAGTCCAACCTGTGCCCAAACAGAATGGTAAAATAATCTATCCTGGGGATGTTATTGATTTACGTACTATCAAGGATGGCATAAAGATGACTGATCAAGGCATGGACCTGTCTTCATCAGAGTCATGTCGACAGTCTTTTTCAAGTGACTCTAGTGGACGTCAGATCACGGCAGTGCAGCCTGAGATAGTAAATCTTAGTGCAGAGATCACCCCTTCAACAACTTTGTCTGTAGTCACTGACAGCATTACAATTGTCACATGCACCGCCACCATTGCTTCATATAACACTCCAGCCGAAAAGCCACTTGATTTGCAGGGCCCTGTTACATCATTGCCTCTGTCTCTCACCACATACAAACCATTCGAGCCACTGGCACAAATTGTTTATAGACCTGTGAAGACCCAGCCCATGGTCAGTGCTGTAGCATCTACAGCTCAAGATCTACCCATTAATCTTTCATTTGAAGCTCTTGTTTCCTCTGGAGGAAAACAGTCAATGACTTCAGTTCCAGCAGTTTTCAGCAATGGAGGTCCTGCAGTTTCTCTAGAGGTCACAGGAGCTATGGATTTGTCAAACTACAGACCAGTGAGGGCTATGGTGGCATTGTCTGATACAAGCCCAGGAGTGGTGACCACTGTTGTGGAAGATGATGGAATTCCAGTAGACCTCACAGCCGGTAGGAGTAGCGTATGCTGTGATGTAATTTACAAGCTACCGTTTACAGGAAGCTGCAGAACACACCCTCCAGTTACAACCCAGCCTGACAACAGCTTTGGATTCAGAGATGATCACTATGTTGGAGTCTATGGAGTAAGAGGAACTAATGGTATAATAGCACCAGTGTCTGAGACCAGTTTGTCAGAAACAGGACTGTCCTCTTGCGATCTCAAGAATGACTACGACTACCTCAGTGGATCATCAGATGGCGCTATTGACCTCACTGCTGCTAAACTTTCTGCTGGTGAGTATGGCGATCTTTCTGTATATCTTTTCAGAATTTTATTTGTGATGATTTGTGCACAAGTCTGCTTTTTATTAGGAGACTAAACATTTTTGTTCAAATGTCTTATGCCTTAACATATTTTGCTTTAGTTTAGCATTTACTGAATGTGACTGTTTTTTGTTTGATTTGTTAAGTTGTTTAATTTGCATGGTTTTATTAAATAATAACAGCTGCTTGTTTTCTTTTTCTTTATTTTTATCTTTCTAACAGATGCATGTGTGTGCCTGCGCGTACTCCCCCAATACTTTGGTTTCGCATCTTGCTAGCCAAAATTAATGCAGATATGCATGTGCAGTAAACGCAAATTGCATGCCTTTAAAATTGTTTTCTATACATTTTCTTTGTTCCTAAAAATAGAAACAACTTGATCAAGTAAAATCTATGCCTTTAAACTTATTATGGCAGGTGAAGCACTAGACTACACCAGCAAAGCTGCCAGAGTCTACCCTGCGATGATTACTCCTCCATACTCCCAGGTCCCTGCTACTGGATTTGGTGTAAATAGTGCCCTAAGAATCTCAGATGGAATAGTTTATTCCTCTGTTGCTGCACCAGTTCCATCAACATATGCAATTACAACTCAGCCAGGCTCCATCTTTAGCACTACTTTAACACCAGCAATCCAGGACCAGACCTTACTGCATCCATATGGTTTCATTCCTACTACAGACCCAGGACAGATAATTCCTTTTGAGACAGGACTACCCAAGGAACTATTACCTACAGCTCTGGCTGACATTATAACCGGCTATCCAGAAATGTACTCAGACGCCACCCTGGAAGCAATTGCTGCATCTTTGGATGCCTTGGCATCTTCTCCAATATTTCCTGGCTTAGACAATGCTAAGATGGCCCAGTACCAGATGGAGAGAGAGTTTCTAGAACTAGAAAAGCTTAAGCAGCTTTGTCTTGCTGAAGAACTGGAGTGGGAAAGGCAAGAAATCCAGCGTTACAGAGAACAGGAGCAGTTTATGGTCCAAAGGGAGCTTGAAGAACTGCAGGCACTGAAACAGCAGCTCCTGCTCCAGCAAGAAGAGGAACATCATGCCCACATGGTAGCCCAGCAAGAGACCTATGCTCAGCAGAAAGAGCAGTTGCAGCAAATTCAGCAACTTCAACTGCAACTCCAGCGGCAACTTGATGAACATTATGGTACTATTGGTACAACAGGAAATCTTTTAGAAGCTAAATATGCCGGAGTAGGGGACAGTGGCCAGTACTGGCCTGTCAAAGATGAGTCTACACCGCCGTCTACAGGCATACATATAGAGGAAAGTCATGACCAGTTTAACATTGTAAAGCTTCAAGCTGATCAGGACATAGGGAAAAAAATACTTGATAGTGGAGTACAGACAGATGATGAAGACTCAGCCGAGAAGCAGCATGTGGGAAGGAGAAAGAAGAGTAAGAGAAATATTGATAGCTCAGCTCAGACTGATGATGAGGATCAAGAGGAGTGGGATGCTCCGACCAAAGCTAGAAGGCGCTCTCGAAAGCACAGTAGTGATGGAAAACATGGCTCCAAGGTCTCTAGTATTGCCATCCAGACAGTTGCAGAGATATCGGTCCAGACTGACCACTCTGGAACTATAAAACGACCCAAAGTCCAAATGGACACAAAGGTAGAAATCGTTAAGCATATATCTGCTCCAGAGAACTCTCAGAAAGGAGGCAGTCTGAGTTGTCAGACAGACAGTGAAAGGAGGCATGCACCAATTGAGGTGGGCTACAGCACACACCTAACAGCAGACATGCCCTCTAAGTCTAAAATCCTCTACACTTCAGTGTCTCCACTCTCTCCTGAAAAGTCATATGGAGGACAGAGGATGTTAACTGCTGACCCAACCAGATTTTCCTCCGGCCCTCGGACATTAAAAGCTGGTCAGAAGTCTCTATCTGATCCTAAATCCCTGAGTCCTTCCATAGATGACAGGACGGGAGGATACTATGCAGACAGCTATTCTGTAAGTCCTTTGAAAGTCATAGAAAAAAATTATATATATATATAATATTTAATGTTTTGACAGTGTACACATGTAATGTCATGTAATAAATCAATTTTCAGTTATTAAAATATGTGTCTTATTTGTGTGTGTGTGTGTATGTGTGTGCATTCTAGGGTCGAGGATCACCCTCTGGTACAGGTAAGAAAGTAAAGCGGACATTGCCAGAACCCCCTCCAGAGGATGACCCTCTGACAGGAAGGTCAGGCTACAGCACCAACTCTGCACGTCGCCGTCTTGCCCGCAGTACAACAATAGCCCGGGCAAAGATTCTGCAGGATATTGACAAGGAGCTTGATCTAGTGGAGCGAGAATCTTCTAAACTTCGCAAGAAACAAGCTGAGCTAGATGAAGAGGAAAAGGAGATTGATGCCAAGCTACGGTGAGATGCTACATATTTAAAATTAACATAATTAAATTAATGATTAAAGACCCCTCTATTTTTACTTTATTTTAAAGACCTTGCAATGTTAATCCATTAACAAATATTTATAGCACACCCTGAAGAAATAATAAACTAGATACCATTGTATTCCTCCATCTCATGCCATCATCATTTTTATTTTCATCTGCATGACTCCCTTCCCATCTTAATAGCTTAAGGGCTAAAAGGCGTCCTTAACAACAGTCAATGAGACCTCTCCACTCTTACACATTGTAACAGGTACAAATGTGTGAGAAACTGAAACATTAATTGCATCTTTGGTGATATTGTTAAGAGAACCGTTAGTCCTTAAGTTGTCATTTTTTCTGCTACTTTAGGTATCTGGAGATGGGCATAAACCGCCGCAAGGAGGCCTTGTTAAAGGAAAGAGAGAAGCGAGAGAGGGCCTATCTCCAGGGGGTGGCAGAGGAAAGAGACTACATGTCAGACAGTGAGGTTGGCAACATCAGAGAAGCCAGGGGTGATGGCCTTGAGAGACCACGGACAGCTCCTCAGTCAGAATTTGACCAATTCATCCCTCCTCAAACAGAAGCTGATTCCCAGTACAACACACTAACTAGCCCCTACTCTCACTATGCACAGTATGTTCCTCAGACCCAAACCACCAGCCACTACACCCAGCAAAACCTGTATCAGCAGCAGCCCCTTTACCATCAACAGGTGTCTCCTTATGCTACACTATCTCTCTCCCATGCCCAGGCTCAGCCTAGTAGTTACCAACATGCCCTCCTCCTGCAGCAGGGAAAGCAGCGGCAAACCACTTTATCTGATTTAGAGCCTAAAATTACCACCAATTACGAGGTGATACGCAACCAACCTCTGCTCATTGTGCCAGCCTCAACAGAGAGTGGCTATGGGGTGGCTCACTTGGGGGGCAAGTATGGTAACTTAGACTTGAGGGTGGGACTAGAGGAAAGGAGTATGGCGTCTAGTCCCATGTCCAGCATTTCTGCTGATTCTTTCTATGCTGATATTGACCACCACAATGCCAGGAACTACGTGCTTATAGAGGACATAGGGGAGCTCACCAAGGCCTCAACAGGACTTAGCAATACCGGCTTGGGATCTGGATTCAACCTCCCTGATAAGGAGTTATCAAAGGCGGACAGACTACTCAGGGCTGCAGATGTCAGGCGCACTGCAGAGGTAAATACTCAGTTTTTATGTCACTCTTTAGCTTTTGCCATCTTTATTATTTAATGTTATCACAGAATATTTAAAAGCTGCCATTTATTGTTCATCAGATAATTGAATAACAAATTTAAATTTAAGAGTATTATTGGGTTAATTAGTGTTTAGAGCTTAATAACTCTACATTTGTCTAAGCCATATCAAAGTCAGGCAAGATAAATCCAATAATCAGTATTACTAGTATCTTAACAATACATCACTGTAGTAGAGATAAATGACCTGTTCATGGATAGTTGTGCCGCTTGTCAGATCTACAAGTTGAATCCACACCAAGATGAGGCTACTTTACTCCCCCTCTCTTCCCTAAAAACCCCTCTGGTTATTTTGGATTCAGTGTTGTTCAATGTATTTGGTTACAATTGGGAATACTGAAATTATCATTAAATACTAGTTTTCTAAATTGCATTGGTAGTCATATGTGCTGAGTCACAGATACATAACCATGTCTGACAAATTAGGTGGCATGCCTTGACTTGTTCCTTTTTTGTTTGTCCTTCACACTTTTCTATTGAAATCATTTAGTAGAAGTAAAGTTCTTTTTGTTTATTGTTTTGTGAATCGGTAGAGCTTTCCTTGTTCATTGTCATGTTTTTGGGGAATCTGAATTTCTCTTTTTGAGGCATGAAAGAGATTTTATTCTTGTCCTCTGAGAGTCTGGTGAAAAATATTTTTTTTATTGTTTATTTTTTTACTTTCTCTGTTGTCAAAAAGGGATTTTTCTTCACTATGCAAACAACAGTCTAATCACCTACAGCAGTGGTCCCCAACCCTGGTCCTCAAGGCCCACTATCCTGCAGGTCTTCGATGTCTCCCTGTTGCAGCACACCTGATTCAAATGAATGGCTCATTAGCAGATTTGTGCAGAGCTTGTCACAGAACCATTTAATTTGAATCAGGTGTGTTGCAGCAGGGAGACATCTAAGATCTTCAGGATATTGGGCCTTGAGGACCAGGGTTGGGGACCTCTGACCTACAGGACTAACTCCTTAGCATTCCATCTAAGTTACCTGTTTCCCAGACTCTCCTTGATGTTTTGAATACACTGCACTGTTATCCAAGTGTTCTTTGTAAAAGTTCTTAAACTTTCATACCTGATTATGATCTCTTTACATGTGGCAATCAGCCCTGCCTCAATTTAAATAGCAACTCTTAGTCACAGGTGGATACTTTGGTGCATTAATTAATGCTGAAAGAGCACACAGCTGCCCCAGAAAAAATAGTACCCAGATTTGCAGTTAGAATGAAAACTTTGTAGTTTGTGAGTCTGTGTTCTTCACCATGTCTACAAAACCTATCCAGCTGCTTCTAAAGTGATGCTTTTCATATTTCAATTGATCAAATTTGATTAATTTCTCTGTGACACAATTCTCATACAAATGGTACTTGCTGTAAAGGAAATGAAAAAAAAAAAAACATTCATGAATTGATCCATTATTAATGTGGTTTATGTGATAGAAAAATGACTACATATGAATATAAATGCAAAATCCTGTTGTTAATAAACATAACATAACAATGTTTTGTGTGTAAATTCAGTTCACATTACTTTAAAATAAATCAGTAAATGTGCTATATTTTTTCTCCATCTTAGGTGGCAGAATTTCTAGGCTCTTCTCGTTATGGTAAAGGAGAAGATGACACTATGGAGGAGCCTTACGAGCTTAAGCTGCTGAAGCAGCAAATCAAGCAAGAATTCAGACGAGGAACTGAGGGACTAGAACATTTAGCAGGCCTGGGCCTCCCCCAGTATCTCCCCAGTGATGGCAGTTTTCGCCACTTCCCAAAAGGAGAGAAATACAGCATTGGCCGACTCACTCTTGAAAAACAAGCTGCAAAGCAACTCCCAGCAGCTGTGCTTTACCAGAAACAGATGAAAAACAAAAAGGCTTTAATAGACCCTAAGGCTATAACAAAATTTTCCCCAATCCAGGAGAGCAGGGACCTCGAGCCTGAATTTGGTAGCTACATGGGATCTGGGGCCTCCTCTGTATCCAGTCTGGCAGCTAGGGCAAGGTTACTTCAGGATGAGATTACATTTGGGCTAAGGAAAAATTTGTCTGAACAGCAAAAATACTTAGGCTCCTCCCTTGGGGCTAACCTTTCTGGCTCTCTTAACCTTGGACAGTCTCTTGGTCTGGGATCCACTCTCAGAGCCACTGCTCAGGATGATGGCACATACCCAAGTGGTACCCGTTCCCGCCCCTCTTCCCGTCCCTCTTCGGTTTATGGCTTGGATCTGTCCATCAAAAGGGACCTGTCCAGTTCATCTCTCAGACTTAAAACAGAGGGGGAGGTCCTTGATGCAGCATTTGGCCCTGGAGTTGCCAGAGCAAAGCCCACCAGTTTGCCTATCAGCCAAAGCCGAGGTCGTATCCCCATTGTGGCTCAGAACTCTGAAGAGGAAAGCCCTTTGAGCCCAGTGGGGCAGCCCATGGGTATGGCAAGAGCTTCTGCTGGTCCTCTCCCTCCAATATCTGCTGACTCCAGGGACCAATTTGGGTCAAGCCATTCTCTACCAGAAGTACAGCAACACATGAGAGAGGAATCTCGGACACGTGGCTATGATCGAGACATTGCATTCATCATGGATGACCTGCAAGGCGCCATGTCTGACAGCGAAGGTAAATGGAGCCTGAGACTGTTGCAGCAATTCGACTGTGCGGACCTGCTTGTCATGCATGCTAATGCAGAGTGGTCTTATTGACTTTGTGTATTAACTGGTTCTTTCTCAATTATCAGTGCTCCAGATAATTATAGTTGGTTGTTCCTTGCTATATTTCCCTCTGTCACGGTAAATGTTACATTAGATGTTTGCATGCCTTTTCCTTTTCTATTTTGTATCTAACTCCAATACATAATACTCTTGGACTGAGTTTATGTATGTCACTGATCAGTTCTATCCATGTTTGTTCTGTGATTCCATGTGCATGCTTTCTTTATTTTATAATTGTTTTATTTCTTCATTGTTAAATAATCATCCTCAATTTTCAAACTCTAGAAGAAGATTTACTAAGTGTACATGTTTTTCACATCATGGCTGCCTTATTTATTGAGAGTACAAATATACTGAATCTAAAAAATACATACAGTATTTTAAAATCAAAAGAGGATATTTTCACTAAATGTATGATAAATTAACACAGCTTTAAATACCTTCCTCCCACATTTTATAAATATTTGAAATAAGCATAATGTGCAGCAAAGTTCCCTAATTTTGGATCTTAAACGATAAGTTAGGGAGGGAGATATTAAATAAAGTTTCATACAAGATAACATGTGTGTTAATAAATATATAAAATATCTTATAATATATAATATATATAGTCTGATTAAACAACACAAGTCAAACTAAAATAGAAAAATACTATTTCATTACTGTGTCATATGCAATGTGACTCCTAAAAACATATAGAAACTGTTTTACAAACAGAAAGAAAATGCTTGGGTCATGGCATTTAAGATGTTTGAGATGCTGTACAGAAAATCTGGAAACTGTATAACTTAAAGGTATGACAACGAATGTCAAGGGACACTTCTGCACACGTACACATACAGTATATTCTAAATGATATGCTGGGGCAATCAAGGCTTTCACATTACTTTGTTGCTATTCTTCAACTCCTGTCAGTAAAGTCAGTAAAACATTTTTTTTTTGGCAATTTAATATGCAGACTGGCTTGCACAGGTTAACAGGTCAGGCTGTAATGTAGTGACTTTCTCACATTAACTTTAACAAAGTTATGTGTACTGTAGCATGATGGTGTTGTGTCTTATTTGTGTTGTATGACTATTTGACTTTGTATAATCTTTCAGTTTCTATCTGTATTTGATTTTGCATCCTTGCATGTCGTGTAATATATGTTTCCCATTTCCATATTAATAAAAACAATATTTTCAGTTTGTTGCTGGATGTCTCATTGCAATGTGAGATGTCCGTGTCCTCCTAGTGATTAACAGTAAATATTGACATATACTATTTCCATCTCCATAAATGTGGGATTGGTAGTGTTCCATTAGATTATATTAATTCCACGTAGAAGGAATGTTTTATGTTCAGAAGACTTCATATTTTAAAATTACTTTAGAAATAAAACACTATAATAGTTTAGTGTCTTTTGCAAAATGGATTATTTGGGGCTAAGTTTTAGGGGTGTTATATTTTTTACATTTACAACCAGAAATGGGAGCAAAAGAAACAGGTGTGTTTTGCAACTTTGGCCCCTCTTTTTGAGCTAGATACAAAGAGTTAGTATAAATAAATTAATAAAAAAGATAATATTTCTCCTGACGCCGCGTTACAGTGTTCATCTGCCTTGATTACAGCTCTAAGTGAGTCCATGCTGGCTTTGAACAGAGATGATGCCAGAATCTTTCATGAAAGTATCAGACACGGTAGAGTATCTTACAGTCCTGGTTAAGCTTACTGACTTCCTATCACGCTACCATGACTCAGTTTTGATAAACTCATGTGGCTTTATTCCTCTAAAATGCATTTATTCTTCTTTTTTTTTTTTTCTTTTTTTTTTTTTAATAATGGCTCTGCTTAAATTTGTCTGTCAGGGTAATAATGTTATAGCCAATGCCATTTAAGTAATTTCGAGCTTGCATGTTACTGACTATTGCTTTCAGTGCATGAGCTAAAGTATACTCACAATACAAATCTGGTGTTAGCACACTTTCTACAGTTTGTGAAAGTATGAACAAATGTTGAACACATTTCTGAAAAAAGCATATAACTTTGTACCCCAGCTGGAGGCCCAAACTGGAATATAGAAGGTGAGACAGCATTCCATGTAGTTACATAGCTACTGTACGCCTCCATGCCACATATCATGGTTCTGAATGGTCCACTTCTCTGGCTGATTCTGTAAACATACCAGACCCATTCTGGAATGAATCGCATTTCAGTAGTACGCAACACATGTCATTTAGCATTTGTAGTAGATGACATTCCCATTCTGGAACGAACCATAGTGAATTAAGTTAAACACCATTCAGCAATGTTTGCTCTGTGGTTCTGTAAACATATCAGACCATTTCCAGTTTCCATGTTCATGCACAGAAAAATTCATGCGTATATTGTGGATAAGTGTTACCACAAAAAGAAAATAAAATGTTCTGAGTGCTATCCACTGCTTTTTAGTCCAAGACATGCAGTACCTCATTTCCAGTCATCATTACTGGTTCACCTTCTTTGTGGAACAGGATCTCTGATCATACTGAACAAAGGTATTTGGCAGACCTATTGAAACTTTGGTGAATATGGTTTTATTTCTTCATAATAAAAACCAAAACTTTTATGATTTCTCCATGGTTACATATCCTTCAAATGTATTAAATGTCTACACGATGGGTCTTTGGGGGATTTACAACATATTTCACTTGCAAATATGTTGACATAGTACAGAAAGCATTAAATGGATATCTATACTTTACAAAACAGCTAGAGTGAAACGTAAAGGAATTTTGTATGCTGAAAACACCTCTAAAAACACTGTTTTTGAAATATCTTAACAACTATTGTTGGAATAAAACACACAAATAGTAATGGGACAACTCCAACCCACAGCGTTTTGTCAATTTTTTCATTACCATTTAAGTCCTTTCAGCAAAAGTGTTTCATATTTATTGGCTATGAAAATGTGGACAAAAAAAAAAGAAATCAGCTAGGGAATTTGCATGCAAAAATATGTTTTAAATGCTGCAAACCTGAAATTAATCAGCCCTCATTTAGTGTTTGCAGTGATACTTATTCACACAGGTGGAACGGATCAGGTGGAACAGAGTTTTTCACATATCTTGTGAGGATGGATCAGAGATCTTCCTGCATTTAAACAAAATGGGGGTGTATGCATTAAAAAAAAGAACCTTGTGATCCATACTAGAGACGGATTTCAAAACTGCGTGGCTAGTAATGATTACCTTTCCTTGTCTAGCCTACCACCTGAGGAGAGAGGACACAGACTGGTTTGATAAGCCAAGAGAAGGGCATCCTCAAAGTGGACACATGTCAAATAGGAGACAGGTGTGGTCCAAATTAACAACATTCATCTTTGCTTTTTATTTAATGTGTTTATTAACTGAAGTTTTAAAATGTGCTCTTTTTCATTCCATGAATTACATATCCTTCAGATTAAACTGGTCCCTTATACCTTCCCTCACACACGTATCAAGCTCAAGAGAGACATGACAGACACCAGCGTCTCAGGTATAATGCCAACGCTTAACACACATGTCATGCAAGGATTGTGCCCTTAACTAATTTATTTTCCTTTATTCTCTATAATTTATGTACTTATATTTGGTTCAGTTATTTATAATTTCTCTTAATTAATTAATTACAGCAATTTATTTCATAGTTCATTATATTTTAATTTACTCCAGTTTTATTATGTTTTTATGTATGTTTTTACTCTGTGTTTATTTTGTTTTTATATAATTGTAAATGAATTCAGTAATTAAATAGTTCATTTACCTAATTCAGAATTGTATGTTCATTTTTACCAAAGGGAATGGACTTGGGATCCGTGTGGTAGGTGGGAAGGAGATTCCAGGAAGTCGTGGCGAGATTGGAGCCTACATTGCCAAGGTCATCTCTGGTGGTGTGGCAGAACAAACAGGAAAAGTTGTTGAGGGTAAGAGTAGCATAAAGGATAACTTTAAGTCCTTAGCAGCCCAGTGTCAAGGCAAGTTACAGAGAAGTCTGTCTGCTGGAGGATTACGTGTCAGTATCAAGTTTTGCATGTGGCATTGGCATGCAAGCTACACAGACTTGTCTTTCTTGGAAAAGCCCAAACTGGCTATGGCTTCTCCACATGAAAAAACAAGTGTTTATATTATATTTATATCTTCTAAAATGTCCTAGACTATAATGACCTGCATTTGTGCAACATTTGTCTCAAGAGGTGTTTTCAAATTCTTCTTAATGAAAGAACTGTGTGTCCGTGCTTCCCTAAAATCTCAGATTAAAAATGTTAACCAAGAAGCAATCAAACGGTAGTAAATCACTGGTACCAAAGAGAGCTTTGTTACAGTGTGGGCAAAATAAACTCAGAATCTCCAGCACAGATGGAGGACAGGGGGCAAGACTCTACAGTGTTGCAAGATTTGATGTGGCTCTGACCAGTTGGGCAGATTAATTGTGCTGTTTACTTCGGTTTCAGATTCAAAAGAAAAAAAAAATAAAAAGATGGATTGGATCAGTTTTTTTGTGGTTTTCAAACAAGTATAACTGAAAGAAAATCTACCATGACTGAGACAGTCCTGTCTCTATTGCAGAGACAGCTGATTAAGATGGGTCCATGGTTAACTTTGTCTCTACTTGTCTCTCTTCCTGGGAAAAGCCAACAAGTTAACTGGCTGAAACTGGCTGTAAAAAAAAAAAAAAAAAAAAAAAAAAAAAGATGCCAAAGGGGCAAAATATAAAAAGTCTTACAGAAAGGAGTGGGAAAGTGATTTGGACCTGAAGCTCTGACAAATGCCATCTAAAGCAGATGATGGCAATGATTACTGCAAACTTTGCAACACAGACATATGGGCTCACCCGAACTGCCAGAAACAAGAAGCACAAGCTGCAGTGCCAGCCCTTTGCAGTGAGCAAATCTATCATAGCAAACAATTCTGATCATGGAGAGTGGTTACAATCCGTCCTCTACTTCTCCTGTAAGGATGGCCACTGACCTCTGAACTACATGCAATAGTTTCTCAAAATTAGCGTTTCTGCTGACTTTGGCTCAAAATTCTTCAAGTTAATATTGACAAAGTTAGTTCCCGTGGTGGATGAGGCACGATTGATATGTGTAGCTGTAATACATCACTAGGGTAAAAAAGTAGGTCCAGTCCCATGTTATAGAAAATATTTATCATAGGATAGTATTTTTAAGAACTTACAATTTTAAATTTACATTTATGTAATTGCTGCATTATATAAATTACCTCTGTATCGACCCAAAGCAAAACCTTTTACTATACCTGATCAAGTAGTTTTTGTGCCAAGGCCGGTTGAAGCAGTAATCAAAAATAATGCATAGCAAATTCAAAATATAATAATCAAGTGTAGGTCTAGAATACCAACTTTTAGGGTCACATCCAGTGTTTAACTTCTCCTGCCTTGACTACAGATTGTTTTTGCAAATTCTAGTACTTAAAAGCAACCAGTAATTTATCATTACCCAAGTTTATAAGTTAAAACAAGTTTGATCTGTTGCAAAAATCAATAGAAAATAATAAATTAACTGATAATATTGACAGAAAAAGCTAGTTTAAGTACTTCTCCATAATTGCCATTAGAATGTGACACTAAGATAAATCAGGCATGAACAGAGTCAGACATTCACTTAACCTTAAAGAAGACCTTAAAGAACAACAGACAGATACGTACAAAAAAGAAGAATATAGAGGTAAACATGAAAGAATAAAAATTGTTCTTTTGTGTCAGGGAATGTTAGTTTCTTTGTAAATAAAACCAAATGATTGCTCATGTTATCCATCTTCTGACATCGCAAATTATTTAGGAAATGTGTTTTTATGTCCATTTTGTGCATTGACTCAAGGAAAAAGCACCTAAAGTGAACACCAAAATCTTTTTTGTAAGACTGGAAAAACTTGCGTGGTGCAGGTACTTTCTCATTTCCATTGTGGTTTTACACAAATATAAAAATCAACCTGTTATATTTCAAGTGTGTCTAAAACTATTTATGAAAAAATAACTACTGATGTTCTCCTGTGGGTTGGTCACTCTGGTTTTGTCATGATGATGGTTCAGCCTGAAAGATGACATATCTTTTCATAATTTACAGTAATTAAATTGATGCCTCAGCTATGAATATTAACCTTTTCATAGTTGATGATCTCAGTCAATCTAAAAAACAAATGTAATAAAGCAATGTAATATTTGTTTTACCTTCATCTGCTGGCATGTCCTGGCTCACTCTCTGACACATCATCCAAATACAGCAAACTCATTCTTCACATCAGTGGCTTGTGTTAGTCATTAAACTATATTTAGCATCATTATAAACACACATATACACAAAGACAAGCACAGACACAGAGTAAATGAACCTTTATAAATCTGTTCACAATTTCTTTTATGATAACATTTTTTTATCTGTATACTGTAGAGATTACATAACATTTTATTTTTTTATGTATTCCATTGTTACTTGATTTGGGTGGTGCTGAGAAAGGGCACAGTTAGGCTCTGATCCTTTCTCACAATGTTATTACTTGCAGTAAATGTTAAAATGGTAGTCATGCTGGCTGGTTTACTTTCTAGCATGTGCAGTGTTGCAGCCATGCAGCTGTGTTGTTTATGTTGCACTAAAAGAGTACAGCACAAGAACATGCCTTCAGGTGCTGTGTGAAATACAGTGGGGGAGGTTACAGATTCTAAAGAGAGAGCAGAGGGAATAATCAAAGCACTTGCTCTTGGAGAGGGATATGGTCATATCCTGCCTTGTTTATTCAAGCCATTATTGTCACCACAGCTAATAATTTGCATCATAAGCAGAAGTCTAATCTGAAGACCATGTTTCTGTTGTGTAAGTGAGGTCTTATAGTTGAAATTTGTGCATGTAATTTTTACTCTAATGATGTTTCTTGTTTTGTTGCTGTGCTTTCACCTCTAACATCTCATTTGTCACTCTGCACTGTGCGAGCCAAACAAATGAGCTCATCTACAAAACTCTTGTTTTATGCAGCTGTATATATATATATATATATATATATATATATATATATATATATATATATATATATATATATATATATATATATATGTATAATTCTATAAAGTCAGAGTCAACACATTTATTCTTCCGTAATTTAGTTCAAATGACTCCTGCTAATACATTTGGCTATTTAAGCATGAAAACTGCACTTCCCCCACTGAAATATATTTCTATATTAGATGCATTTTAAATATATTTAACCATAGCCTGAGGCATATTGTCTACAAGCTGACAGCATATCTTTCTCTTGTTTACCTGGTTGTATAATACTACAGGAATGCAGGTGTTGGAGTGGAATGGTGTGCCTCTAACAGGAAAGACTTATGAAGAAGTGCAGTGTATCATGGGCCAGCCATGTGCAGAGGCGGAGCTCTGTGTGAGACTGTGAGTAACATCTGTCATCATTTATCCCACTGTCTCACTGAAACTCCAAAATGTTTAGCTGCAATATGGTGGCTCTACACCCACAATCATCTTCTCTCCTCCTTCATCTTCCTCCTATTTATTTTACATACCTTCATCCTCCAGATATTACTATTTGATTGATTACTAAGATACACTGTAATTTCATTATACTTTATGAATCCAAACAGTGACCTTAATATGCTGTCTGACCCTGAGCACCCACAAGCCCTGGAGCAACATATCCAGCTGAAGGCTGGTAGGTGCAAGGATTTGTTCATCTGCATGTATAAATGCATCTTTGCACAATTTTTACTTGAGTATCAAACTGATTTCTGTAAATATTTGTCCAAGCAGGTGGGCAACGCTCCCCTGGTGTAGATCCTAAGCAATTGGCAGCAGAGCTGCAGAAAGTGTCCCAGCAGCAAGCACCTGGCATGACAGGAACAGGTCCAGCAGGCTTGGGGGTCCTCTCTGCACTGGAGCGTTCTGCCCTCCTGCATTCTGGCACTGGATCAGCCGCTTCCAGTGGCGTCCCCAGCCCTGGCCAGCCTGCATCCCCTGCCATCAGCAAGAAACAGCGGCATAAGGTAGTTAATTTGACTACTTAACACACTTCCTGCTGCCTCATTTCAAACCACAGAGTCAATCTGAATACGAGATGGAAAAAAAAGGTCCACAACAGGTTAATATATCCACGGCTGAGGTGTGAAATAAATCTAGCAAGTAAGGTCAGAATAAAAAATATGATGAATCTGTTTTAAACTGCAGCCTGAGGAGCCCTCGGTAATTTATCATGCACCTTGGCTCCTGAGATTTGATTAGCAGTCCATCAAAGAACAGCACATGGGTGATGTGAAGATCAAATGGTATGACTGTGTTCATCAAACGGTGAAAGGACAATTATGGTGGAACAAGAAAATAGTGTGGTGCAGTGCTTGCCCCTGGGAACCACTGTCATTTGCAAATGACATGGGAAAAATATGCATAATGGCTTCATTTTAGATTGTTATGAATATCTTGCATGAAATATGAAATGTGGAAATGTGTTTTGCTGGCTAAATTGTCTAAAGTGAAGTAGATGATTTCTTAAAGTTGATGTTACAGTATTTCAACTAGATGAAGTTTCTAAAAATGACTCTGTTTAGTTAAATCTCCTGTGAGGCTCATAAAGTCAGATATTTCAGCATTTTCTCCTCACAGTGAACTGTCTGATGGTAATGTATAATGCAGGCTAATCCTACACTGTTTCAAACTTTTCTTATAGTCCAAGTCAGGTTTTTCAGTAATTTGTATTTGTTTGAGTAATCTTTGACTCATGAGACATAAGTGTTTTTCACTTCTTTAGCCAACAGAGATGATGAAAATGCCGCACCCCATCACTGGAGAAATTCAGGTACAATAAAACAGATTTAATAAAACATTGCTGTTTTTTTTTCCTAAGCTGCAACAAAATAAAAAATTCAGTCCTGGACTTTGGTTTCTCTCTGTGCATTCCCTCTACTGTTTTTTTTTTTCAGCTCCAAATCAACTATGACAGAAACCTTGGAAACCTGATCGTCCACGTCCTGCAGGCTAGAAACTTGGCCCCCCGAGACAACGACGGCTACTCTGACCCCTTTGTGAAAGTCTACCTTTTACCGGGGAGAGGGTGAGCTTTGAACGTGTTTGAGTGTTGACTGATGTCTGTCTGCCTCTCTGCTTTTGTGTCTGTCTTGTTTTCTTTATCCCATTTTTTTTTCTGACTTTGTATTGACTGTGTCATATAGCACTGACTAACCATTTGAGTTTGTATAACACAGGACATGATGATATGAGGCAGTCACTTGCATTGTAACTTGATTCCAATTTGGGGGCTATAGTTAATTTCAAATGTCAAACAAAGCTGCAGGAGGTTGTCTTTGCCCTGCTTCTATAACAAAATGTTCTTTTTTTTATTTTGTCCAATTTTAACTTTTATTTTTATATCCCTGTTCCTAATGTTTCAGACTTCCTCCTCTTATCTCTGTCTGCTCCAGTCTTTTCCCAAGAGCCCGTGAATAGCAAGAAAGAGGATCGATATAGGCTTTATCTGCTCTGTAACAATATCTGCTCTTAGATAATGACTCCATCAGATCTGTTTATGGGATTATACACCCTTTCTACCTACATGTACTGGTCAAATGAAACCTCTTTGAAAGCACCTTTTTGTTTATTTGAAGAGTACTTTTAACTGCTTTTGTCTTTCATCAGCAGAAGAGTGCAAACAATTTGCAGTAACAGCCTAAATTCATTGTTAGGTTCTTCTTGCATTTGTGCCACATTTGTATTCTGGGGACAAAAAACAAAAAAACAAACAAAAAAAAAAGAAACAAGGCACAACCCTCAGAAAATATTGATTGCCTCAGCTCTCTATCCTTTACTGCCTTTTCTTTGAGCTCTCTGGGCTTCTCTGACTGTTTTTTGTGTTTTTTTGCCTTTCTTGTTTGTGATATCTGCCCTCCTCTTCCTCTTCTGGACTCCCTCAGCCAAGTCATGGTTGTCCAGAATGCAAGGTAGTGTGGTGCCGATCTTTGCTTTTCAGTTTGTGTCGTATTTTCTTTTTCTTGAATTTTTGTAAACAATGTCTCTAAAGTGCTTTTCCATCCTTTCGTTGTGGCCTTTGTTGTTCGTCCAATTATATGCTTTATTTCATAGTTTGTGAAAACACTCCAGTCATTGCATTTTTCTCTCCATGCCTCTAACTTTTAACTCTCCTCAGCTTCTAATCTTTAGTCAAATTTTGATTTTGTAAAAGCATTTTGGTCAAAACAGGCAATATTTGAAAGTAGAAGATGTCAGTTTCTTCTATCTCTTCATTGGAGGTGTTGGCCATTTTATAAACATCTGTTTATCACAGTTGGTGAATGTTTGCCGTGGGATGAAGCAGGGAAAACATCTATTTTTTTTTTCTTCATGTGCTACTGACCAATTTTAATGATGATTTTCATGAATTATCAGTGCTGATAACAAGAGGAGGACCAAATATGCTCAGAAAACCATGAACCCAGAATGGAACCAGACAGTAATCTACAAGAATATTCATTTGGAGCAGGTACTGTGCAGAAACACAAACACACACATATATACAAACTTTACAGTGCAGTTACAAATTGTGCTGTTGGCCATTTTGGGAAATGCGAATGTCTAAGCCTGTTTTATATCCAAACATTCTCATGTCTTTGCCCCTGGGCTGTTTTCAGTATCCCTATGAAACCTCTTATTAGCTTTCTCAAGACTCAAGCTAGCGACCGATACTTTTGCTCTCCCACAGCTTCAGTAGTCTTACTGCATGTCATGAGATGAGTGATAGAGACAGATAGGGGAGCATGTGCACGTTTTGAACATCCTAAAAACACATACTGATAAAGTTGCTTATGCGTGCACACTGGAAAATATAAAATACAACTTGTGTTTTTTAGATAAATTATGTTGCAAAGTACTTTACATTATACGCTGCTCATGACGAGTCACCTTCACATGCTGGTGGGACATATACACACATGCATAAACACATATTTCTTCCAATTTATGCTGCACTGAATGTTTCACCATCAATTTTAATCTTTCCTTTCTTTGTTCCTCTCTCTACCAAGCTGAAGAAAAAGACGCTGGAGGTAACAGTGTGGGACTATGACAGATCATCCTCTAATGACTTTCTCGGAGAAGTGAGTGTCTGTAGAATCTAAATCCCATGTTTCAATATATCAAATGCATTTCTCATGTACATTATATAGCAGGTTTCTTCTGTTTTCTTTTTTGTTGTTGTTGTTGTTGTTATTTTTCTGATTTTGATGAACCAGTAACCAATGAATACTATAAGTCAGTTATGACTTCATGTTTCTGAATTATCATAATCAGTATAACCATCTACAAAAAAAAAAAAAAAAAAAAAAATGCAATACGCATTCCAGTTGTATTGCAAATAGGCTGTTCACCCACTCTACTGTGAGGCTTCTTTTCTATCTTTATGCAAGAAATGAATATATCTTATTTCCACTTTGTAATGTTTTTATTGTATTTCAGGTTCTGATAGACTTGTCGAACACAGCCCAGCTGGACAACACTCCCCGCTGGCTGCCTCTGAAGGAGCAGAGTGAAAGTATTGAACATAGCAGAGTCCACCATGCTGCTCAAGCTCCACCAGGGTCTGGATCCGGTCAGGGTCAGGGTCTTGGTCTTGGTCAGGGAGATGGCCAAGGTCTAGGCCATATGACTGTGTCTGGACAGGGGCATGGAATGGGAGAGGGTCAAGTACCAGGACAAAGAGACGGAAGTCAAGATTCACCAAAAAATTCTGTTATCAAGAGCAGAAGCCATGGGATCTTCCCTGATCCAGCCAAAGGTAAAGGTCCACATTAACGCATCCTTGATATTCATAGCTTTAGTATATCAGTTTGTTCTGTATCAGTAAATATTTGAACCATGACACCAAAATCAATATTCTTGGTAGGACTCCATAATCACATTACGACATGTCTAATTAAACTTCATGTAATTATCAACTGCTGCATCTACAATCAGGACTGCAATGAAAATGAAAATACACAGTGAATCCTCTTTATGCACAGCTTTTTTCATCAGTTAGAACTCTCCATTTCATCTTCCTCCAGACATGCAAATGATGCCTTTGGAAAAGTCACACAGCAGTCCAGGCAGCTCAAAGTCTTCCTCCGATGGGCAACTGCGCTCACATGGCCCCTCTCGAAGCCAAAGCAAGAGTAGTGTCACCCAAGCCCACCTTGAGGATGCCGGGATTGCCATTGCTGCCGCAGAGGCTGCCGTGCAACAGTCCCGCCTGCAACCAAGTAAATCCTTCCCTTGCCCATGACACGTGTCCTGTGACATGCCTCCTTTTCCCCATGCATGCAAGTTTTATTTAAATTGTTTGATTAAATACCTGAAATGTAGTGCATTCACCTCCTTAACATTTTACCTTTGCATTCTGCTCGCCTAATTTTACTTTGTATGATCACAAAGTGATTTGTTTTGACCAATAACCTCAGTCTAATTTAAACTTCCTCCAAGTTAGAACAATTTTATTGATATAGTCAATAAACAAAATGCAAGGGGAATAAAAAAAAAAGTACAACCATAGAACTAAATTGTAAAAAAAAGAAAGAAATAACAGAAAGAAAGAAAACAAGTAAAACTATTTAAAACAATAATAAAAATATATTTCAATCAGTTTAATATTTTGGAAGCTGACATATATATGAATGCAGAGTTATTTACACAGCAGATGACTTTAAAAATATTCTTTAATAATAGTAAAATATGTAAATATATACTTAGACATACTGCAAATTCATTTAATTAGCTCCATGTTAGTGGCCCAAACCCCTCTGTTTCTGCAAGAAGTGTGCATGTGCCTATCCCAAGCTTATGGTTTCTACAGAACCCCAGTGTGGATATCTCCAATCCCCCTACAGAAACCAAGCTGGGATGGCATTCCTTCACATGTTGTATGTCTAACTATGTTAACATGATTAGAACAATATCCATTAATGTTCATGCATAACCCTCAGTGTGATGTCGTCGAAATCAAAACAAACTGTGATGCCTTTCTGAGACAAGTTAACACAGTGGTGGAGCTAAATAAGCATGCAGTTGCAGACTCCCTGGCTACTGTTTTCTGGCCATTGAGTACTTTGTGGTACTACAGTATTGCTGTGTATGTGCATGTGTGTCATATGAATGAGCCCTTAGAGAAGTCACAAAAGACACACACAGGCACACACAGGTATGGCACACAGTCTTCCCACCCCATCCAGTCCTTTCCCATTCCTGCCGCCTTAAACAAAGGGGACACAAATGTGAGACTGGCCAAGTCAAACCAGGAAACACAGAAACACCAAGAGGTTTCAAAAGTCAACAGGAGGCTCACTCTGCACTTACCGGCCAATGAGAGTAAAGCTTTCGGCTAACCATGAGAGGAGCAGAAGTGTCAAGGGAAGGTGAGGCAACATAGGAAAAATGTGCAGTATGAATATATAATTAAAGATTTTCAAGCTTTCAAATCAGAAATCCTTAAAACTAAAAACACAGAGAAAAAAACATAAGTCCACCAAATAACCAAATGTGTTGATTATGAAGTCAGTTATCTCGGATGTCTTATTTAACCATTTTTATGTAGACCCAAATCTTTCAAAGTCTGAGAATTTGAGTTTTTGTTCTATTTATTCATTCCTACATTTCAATATCATTGTTGCTGAAAATGTTTGCTGACACATGAAAGAAATTACACATTGTGTTTCAGACAATGTTCATTACACTCAATCATACGTTAAAAGGAATAACTGCAGACAAACAGGATCAAGAATAACAGTTTTCCCCAGTCACTTTGATGCATTTCTCACATCAGATTTAACATTCTCACAACTATTAGTTCAAACTCCACAACTAATAGTCATTTATGCACATCAGACTAGCATTTCTCATTGCACTGATCAAATTGCTTATGCTTTTGGACATGTAGCTTTCAAACAATTCTCTGCTACTTCATGACATTAGTCATCATGACATATTAACATATTTGATTTGTTTTGTTCATATCTGTCAAAATTAACTATACTTACAACTGCAGAATAGTCAATCCCCATAAAATTAACGGTTCTCATTGCATTGCTTGAGTCATTACAGACAATTTAAACAATCTGTAAAGCAGATTTTAAACAATTCTTTATAATATTTTCCTGGAATGTCTTCTAAATTGAATAAATTGACCCTCAGCTTTAATTTAATCCAGTAGAGGTGTTTTTCTCTGCCTGGAGGTGGAAGGTGTACGACCAGCTTCCACCTAAAGAAATCGCTCTGCTAGCAGCCATGGATGCAAGATGCAATGAGATCACAGCAGAGTCCTGCAGAGGGTGGTTTCACCACTTGAGGAGATACCTTCCTCGCTGCATCGAAAGGAATATCTGATGTGATGTTGATGAAAATATCTGGCCAGACAGACAGCAATGTTTTGATGCACAGGAGTAATTTTGTATGTTCAGTTACAAACACTAATATATATGTACTGTTACAGAAGTATTTTGTTTACAGTTATGCATAACTCTACCCAATTCCTGATACTTATTTGAAGTTTGTTGTATATAAGTGACTGAAGTGTAGGTCTTTTTTGCATAATGCTGTGAACAAATTACTGTAAGATGGCAAAGACCGTATGAAGTGAAAATGTGAAACAAATGCATTTTGTGTCGTGTATTCAGTTGCACTGCTAGCAAAAGTAATGTGTAACTTTAGTTTTCAAATGGATCTACATCTAGTGTGTGTAGTGCTGACTTGGGCATTTTCTGGTAGTGTCTCCAAGATCAGAAATTTTATTTTTTAAACGAAATCACTTACAGATTAAATGGCCATCATGAAAACATGACTAAGCCATTCAAGTACGGTGTTTGTACTCTTTTCGTATTGACGTCTGTGACAGTTTCATTGACATAAATACTTGCTTTTGAGGAATGCTATTTTTAGTTCTGCAATTTGTACTAATTATTTTGAGAAATGCACTGACTGTTGTGCAATTGTTAATTCTGATGAGAAAAATGCACTGAAGTGACTGAGAAAAACTGTTAGAAGGAGATTTATGAACATGCAGCTATAACTTTATTTTACAATATTTTTTACATTTATTATTTCTTTGTGAATTCATAGATAGATAGATAGGTAGACAGATAGATAGATAGACATAATCACACTCAGTGTTGCGACCCACAGGACCAGGACACCGGCTGGGCGATGTCTCAGGATCAGTGGTGCTGTCTGCCCCGAGTCTTGTTGGAGATGCCTATGGAGATGTTGGAGGGGATGAAGATGTGGGGACTGGAGTTGACAGTGCCATTTTCCAAGTGCCACGCATGTAAGAATGTTTTTGGGGGTTTTAGTACAGCATATATCTAGTAATGCTTTAAACAGCTTCATTGATTTTGTGAATAAAACTGCATCTATATTACTTTCTTTTTTCGTTTTTCCTTTCAGTGGTAAGACTATTCCTAACGGCACAGACAAACATCAACAAATCACCCCAGAAAATGAAGGCAAGCTGCAGTTGTTTTTCTTTTTTTAGTTGTAGATCTCCCCCTGCTGGGCGCTTTACATTATGGCACCATAGGTACACTTTTTTTAACCATCTCTAAACTCTGTTTCCATAATGAATTGCAGTCTCAAATGTTCAGTTAAGTGTTTATTGTCTACTAACTGTGCTATTTCTGGATAATGATTAAATGCCTGACTTGAAATGTTGGTAAAGGAGAGAAACGGATGTCATGCTATCCTACCCCCATTGTCATAACTATATCTACATTTTATGTAGCTCAAGTGTCATGATGCCTCCTCTCCATCTCTAGTTTCATCTCATTACAAAGAGCTCAAGGTCATTTAAGGCTACAGCCTGACAGCTGTTACACAGACGAGGGTCAGAAGGTAATTTCCATGGCGCCTGACAACTCATTTACCACAGCTCACGCGACTCACCTTGTTAAACTCTTAAGCGTAATTAGCTCTAGAGGCACCTTACAATTTGATTAGATTCATGTGAAACCTCAGATATGCCCCCTGACCTGGTTTCATTCTTTTGAAGGCTCAGGTTTGGGGATACAGAATTGTTAAATAATTCGGATGAGTTTTTCTCCTGCAAGCTTGAGACAGCGCCACAAGAGTAAAGAAATATGGAAATCTTACTTTTTTTTTTAATTACTTTTATTGTTAGGAGGAAAGACACAAGTAATGGGCGAGATCAAGGTTGCTCTAAAAAAGGAGGTGAAGACAGAAGGGGACCAACTGGTCTTGGAGATCCTTCAGTGCAGAAACATCACTTACAAGTTCAAAAGCCCGGACCACCTACCAGGTCTGGATATACTGCACTGTAATATTCTGTAATATGCATTTGTTTACATGCACTATGCAATTTAATTTAACCATACATTTTTATTTTTTATTATTTTATTATAATTAAGCTAATGTATCTTGCAATTCCACCTACATTTCAATTTGTTACTTCTATCCGGTCTCCAGACCTGTATGTGAAGTTGTATGTGGTGAATGTGGCCACTCAGAAAAGGATCATCAAGAAGAAGACCAGAGTTTGTCGACATGACAGGGAGCCTTCTTTCAATGAGACCTTCAGATTCCCCCTCAACCCAACAGGACACTCCATACAGGTCAGTCTGGTAACATAAGGACTATGGACATGTGATTTATTTCAGTGTGATGTTTCTTTTGAGCCTGCAAATTATTTAGTGTCACTTGCCATTTGCAAAGGCTGAGCTTATTCTGTAAGCTAGAAAACCACTGTTTCAAGAAGGGGAACTATTCAAGTATTGTACCAAATGACATTCATTAATACATTTTAAGGAAAATGGTCATACATGAATAATGATCTACAGAATAAAACATAAAATTCCATGTACAGTAAGAAAGGGTACAGCCAAATGCAGCAGCTTCATCCTATCTCATCATGTAGGATTACGTTTTCTTATATTCAAGCATTATTGTCTGCAAATATTTCTATGGACGGTGATGACTTAACCCCACAGACCGGACATAATGCTCAAATTGCCATCTTAATCTGTGAATTAGTGATTGTTTTTATGACAAATCATTTGTTTGTGCTTTAAAAAAGAACAAAAGAACAAATGAAGTGTCTAAACCATCGTCCTTTAAGTGTTCTGGTTCAGTGACAGCTTGTATCATTATACTGTTTACATGTTGGTATCACAAGACCAAGATGAGTCCTAACACACGACAAGTACTGACATATTGAGATGTCATGTTGTTGTATCACTACTGATGGCTTAGTTCCAATACATTGTTTAGATGAAGGAATTACCCTTTCATGATTTTACTTAAATGTACTATTTTTACGATATAAAATCAGTGTAGCATGAATGTTTTGACTTTTTCTGTCAATTTCATCAAAAGTTTATGATCCCTAGTTTTCTGTGAGCGGTGTATGTATCTAACTATTTTTGTCACTTCTTAAAACTGGAAGCACTTGTATGTTTTGAAAGGAAATCGTGTTTAAGAATCCAAATTGAATTGATAACTGTTCACGATTAACAAAATGCAAAAGATTATGCTGCATACAATAAAATAATGACAAACTTAAATGTTCTTTTGATTGTATTTCAGCTTTTCTTAGTGTCTAACGGAGGAAAGTTTGTGAAGAAGACCTTAATAGGCGAAGCCTACATCTGGCTTGACAAGGTGGACATGAGGAAGAGAGTGGTCAGCTGGCACAAACTGTTTGTCAGCTCCACTCAGACCAACCCCTGAGATACAAAGAAGATGCAGACACAGTAGATGGGTGGATGGTGAATGCACAGATATGATCTGACAAGGAAGAGAGAAAATAATAGAGTAATAGAAACATCTATTTAATTTATTTCCTCAGTTAATATGTCATCAAAGGAGAAGAATCATGTCATAAAAAATTGCAAATTTATCAATCCAACACTGCCAACACACATATCCATCTCTCTTCATCATATCAGCTCTTTGCAGACTGTGGACTTTGGTTAATGCAAACATGCAAACACCAAGGCATGTACTGTGTCACTCCACAGCAAAAGGCTTTAAGGGCAGTGATGTCTTTCTTACCACTGTTATTTGGATGCTGCATGACTGAGGTAACATATCTATGAAAAGAAATAGTGGGAAAAAGATAAAAAGATTACTTCGGGAACTGTATGTCATTCACAGTTGTGATGTTTGTGGACATCAGTGGTCTTGATATATTAAGGATGAAGGAATGCATAATGATTTTTGTATGATAGTCTTTCCATTTTATGTAACATGGAAAAAGCATTATAAAGCCTAAGTAGATCTCAGACTGTTGACCTTTGCAATGGGATGAAGATTAAATGTACAGCACTTCTGACTGTAGATATCCCACATGCAGATTACAGAGCATATCAGAAAATTGTACAGTGTCATATTTATATAACATGAAAAGTATCAAAGTACAATATAGGTTATAAGAGTTGTTCTCTTGTCACTAGATTATATAGAAGAAGAAATAGACAAAAGGTATTGATAGATTAAAACTGTGGGTGGCGCATTGACAATCCACTAATCTAAGGTGTAAGCAGCCTTTATAGCTGCCAAGTGAATGTGGACCTATGTGAGCTCGACGTTGGTCCTTCGCTCCTCTGATCACACTGATGCACCACTTTGTTGAACAGGGCCATGATCATAGGTCGATTCAACATCTAGTGACAAGTTATTATTTCTTTAGCATTGTATTGTAGTGCGGTTTAGAATTAAAATAGGAACGAACAGTATCTTGTGCTCTGAAACCAAAAGCACATGCTGTGTTGAATGTTACCGCACAAAGTACTGATGATGAGAAAGGTTTATCACATCTGTGTCACATGTGCAACATCTTAATTAATGTAGTGGCTCAGAGCTGAAATATTTCTTCATGTAAGGCCCTTCATGTTATCACACTGTTGGTATCGACATGTAATTCACACAAGTTGTGTCAAAACCATATTTAGATCTGCAGCTGTCATTATGTCTGTGTGTTAGAAGTGGCTTTTGATCTCAGTTTTACCTGGAAATAAATTCAAAATGAAGAAAAAAAAAAAGGTCTTAACCATCAAATGTCAAGGTTCCTCTGTGTCTCTGGCTGTGCTGTGAAACACTAAACTGTTTTGTGTCAGTGACTCCCGTTAAACACAGTGAACCAGCATCTTCCACTGCCTGTGATCAAAACGTTATCTCAGGCCCAATCAGGTTGAGATTGAATCATGAGGCTGAGCACGAACCTGTATGCAGGTGACCCATGTATTCATCTGTGTTTTTTTGCCACTATGTCCAGAAAATAAAAAAAAGAAAAGAATACAAAAGAAAAAAAAATACTGAAAACTTCAGTAAATGTATCTATTACAGGGCTAATGCAACTTTTTTTTAAAAAAAAACTAGCAAACACACTATGGAGCAAGATGTCACCTAACACTTCAAAGAAACAAACCAGAAAGTCAAGTGAGGAAGGGACTAGTAGTTATTTTTTATTTTTATTTCTATTCCAATGTTAATTATTTTAGCTGTGCCAAACTTTGTTCTTTGTTCTAAATCTCCCATTTGTTTGATTTAATTTCAGTAGTATTTTTAACTTTATATCCCTGACCCTTCTGTTGTTTTAAAGTAATTCTATGCAACATATGTATTTGAATGCATTTGTGTTCTTGAAATTAAATGTTTAATATAATAATATGAAAATATTATCTTAAAAGACGTCTAATAGAAAAGTCTCTTTAATTTGTACATTTGTGAGAGAAATTATTGAATATATATTTTTTTTTTACTTATTTTAATATATATATAAATATATATATTGATGTTAACAGCCGTTAACATCTACATGGAGCTTGTGCACTTTATTACAATGTTGTTTTGTTTTCTCCTTCTAAGCGTCATGACATGCAAGATTACGTGTTTTGTGTTTCTGCACTGAAGCAAACTGACTCATGGTGTATATGGCAGCAAAAAAAAAATGAGGTGTGCATTTTGCATCTATGTGGCAAAAGAAAAACATACAAAGATGCTGGGGTTCTTAAACACAATGCACAATCTAAAGGGAAATCACCCTTAACTACATTATGCTCATTGTGTACTTAACAGTCTGTGTACACAGTACAGTAAGTAAGACCTTATCTCAATGTGTAGTCATGACTGTTTGGCCCCTCGTGTTTCATTAGACTTCCCTCAAGCTAAATACTGTTTGTTTAGATCAGCTGTTGCCTGTAATCGTGAAACCATTCATTTGTTGTTGTACTGAGGAGTGTGAATGTGACTCAAGTCGTCTGACATGTGTACATAAAGTGTTTATTTTCTACAATGATTGAATGT
Source organism: Melanotaenia boesemani (assembly GCF_017639745.1). Taxonomy (NCBI): domain Eukaryota; kingdom Metazoa; phylum Chordata; class Actinopteri; order Atheriniformes; family Melanotaeniidae; genus Melanotaenia; species Melanotaenia boesemani. The sequence continues at coordinate 28,765,046 of NC_055691.1, forward strand.
TTATATTGTCCGAGGTTTGAGCATGTGAGTGTTGGAAAAAAAAAATACAAAAGACTTATAACTGTACAGCAATGAGTGTCTATAGTTGTATAAGGGGAGTTGAGAGTGTAATCAAAACATGCGCTGTCAACCAATGACTGATCGTGCAACTTTGTCCTCTGAGCTGCAGAAGCATCACAAAGGAAAAAAAATCTATTCACCTTCAATAGTTGTCTGAAACGTTATGTTTTGGATGTTGCATGTTTTGTTGATGGTTTGTCTGTATATTTTGCCTAAAGATTATGTTTAAAAAGAGAGAGAATATGTATAGATTTATCTGTATGCTGAGTGTAAAGAAATATGCTTGTAAAATTGTCTTGTTTTTCACTCAGTGTAAAAAACAAAACATATAATGTCATGGTTTTGTGATTGTACACAGGATGTGTTGAGATATGCAAATTGTGCTGTAAAAAAATAAATAAGAAAAAAATTCAGCGTTTCCCCAGATTCAAAAGAATAAATATTAAGAAGAGCTATATTGCATACCCAAAGTGGAGTTTTGTTCTGTTTTTAATTATGGAAAAGGATTTTGGGGAATGTCTGCTAATATTTTACCATGAGTACAAGATATCTTTCTTTGTGCCTGGTCCTGCTAATCTTGTATCCCAATTCTTAATTCCTACTTTTGGAGCTTATCATCTATTATTTATACTTGTTCAAAGAAGGGTGCAAGCTATTTTTGACCCTTTGTTCCCTGTAGGGTCTGCATTCTCTCTCTGAAAATAGCCACTCAAATTACGTAAAATCTATTGAAACTGACAGTTTAGTGCCAAATCACTGTGGTACCTGTGGACAATGTTTGTAGTTAGCTTATGATGCTGCTACTGACTTATATCTGAGCATTTAATTATGGCTTATTGTTAGCTAAATTATAATACTACATGTTCTGTTCATTTTCATTTCACACTATCAGGCTCTGTATTACCACTTCTATAACTAAAATAACCAAACATTTGCCTTTAGTCAAATAAGTTTGAAATCTGGTCATTTAGGATGAAGCAAATCCAAAAATGAAAACAAACTTAAGAATTCATCCAGCTGTAATTTCAAAACACGGCCACACTGAGGCAGAACTGGATCAAGTTTCTATCTGAAGCTGATTTGTTTCAAAATTGGACAGTAGAATAAAATCTAGTGGTTTATTTATTACTGATACAAATATTATTTTGACACTCAAATAATTTTCTTTCACTCTTCCTCCCTTCCGCTTTTCTTTTTTACTTGGAAAACCCAACCAGGGACAATAGTTGTGAATTAGCTCAATGCTATAGTCTCCATATGCAAAACATTACTGGTTCTGTATGTCCTCTTTGCATTGTCCCTGATTTAAAAAAAAAAAAAAAAGCAAAAAATGGAGTCTGGTTAATCCTATAATGACAAAAATGAAAAGAAAACTAATAAAGTTTAACAAACTATTTCATTTCAGTATGTGAGAAATGACTGAAGACTGGCAACAAATTGGTGTTTTTGCATCAGAAAACATTGATGATCAGTAACTGAGGCAGGACTGGATCTCTCACTCCACCTGAGAGTACAAACGGGAAAATGGATTTACGTATGTTCACAATTTTCATCCAGATAATCAGAATTACTCAATGATAATTTGCTGCACAACAATTTTGGAGAATGTATTTAAGATTAATTTTATTTTCTTAATAATAATAATAATAATAGCAGTTTGCATGGTCTCTCTCAATTTGCTGTCCCGGTAGGAATATCCCTGTGATGGACTGGTGACCTTACCAAGGTGTAAATCACATCTTCCCTAATAGCTTCTGGGATTGGGTCCAGCCACTGTACATCCCTGAATTTGAATAAGGGGGTCTACAAAATTAATGGATGGATAGAATGTGTGTGAGTGTGTTAACAATATCATGAACTATGTCCAGGATGTACCCTGCCTCTAGCCCAGTGTTAGCTTTCGATTCCAGCCTTATAACGGCATCCTTATTTAGCCACACATATGAGTTATTGTTATTGGCATTACTGATTAACACATGCAGAGGAATAAATACGCTGTGTTAGTGTTAGTTTATTTGTTCTGTGAATTACAGCAGATAAAAAGAGAAATTACTGCAGAAAAAAAAGCAGAAATGTTCTTAATGATAATCTCATGTAGGTGCAGTTTCGAGTACTGCAATGATCACATGGATTTTATAAGTTGTTAAATAATTTAAATTCTAGTTTTCATTGCTGGTAATAAAAATATAATGCATATCTAAATAAACCATAAAATATTTACATATTCTTGTAATGTCAATGCATTGCCTCCAGGTGGCAATATTCTCTGGCCACTGTTTTTTTTTTTTTTTCTTTTTTCACTGCTGATGCTTTTAGACATGTAATTAATCATCAGCCTGCCAGTTACTGTCTTTACTGAAAATATGAAAAGCATTATATCTCCTAATTTCAAAATGGTGCCGTGTTGGACAAACAAGTATGAATTATTGGCTTATAGTGAGATTTTTCTTCTTGTTCTTCTTCTTTTTCTTTTTTTTAACCTTGTACCATTATACTAAATGGTATGCACTGAGCAGATGTGCAGAGACATATGCAGTTTGTCAGCTTCTGTCTGACAGATTTCAGGTTTTATACGAATAAGAAAAAGTGATACAATGAAAGGAACAATCTGACATATCTTCTTATTTAGGGTGTAATGTGATATTCTTTCAATTAATAAAGAAAAAAGCTACTGTATGAGGCTGTTTGTAAAGGAGACCTTCATTCCTCTGTGCTATCAACACTGTTCTTTTCTATTACAGTATGTTCCTTCACTCTGAGGAACCTCTCCAGTTCTCATCATTCACTTTTTCTTCCTATTCTATCAGCAGGTGCATCTGTTTCTTTGCTAGGTGAAATGAGTGTGAGGAAGGGGTAGTGAGAGGAAATGTGGAATAGGAGATGTGACAAGGAGTGTGAGGATGAGAACTGAGAAGAAACTGAAAGGGAGGAGAGCAACAGTGCAGTACACTCAGAGCATTGGATAGGTGGAGAGGGAGAGACAAAGAGAGAATGAGGGGAAAGGGAGGAGGGCAGGGTGAGAGGACAAGAGAAATGGTGTGTGGTTGCCAAGCAACGATTGATAACCAAATCCCCAAGCATCCTGCTTCTGCTGCCCTGCCCTCCCTCCTGGCCTGAATTAGACACAAACACACACTCGCAAACACACAGACATGTGTTCATGAACGCACATAGCTCCTTTATGTTCTTCTATTGTTGTTAGATTATTTTCAATTATTCAGAGTGTTGATGGTTTGTAATTTCCATCTCTGATAGAAACTTGGATTTTTTTTTTCTTTCTTTTTTTTTTTTTTTTTATTAATATTACTATTCAGCAGCCACACTGGTTTCAGTAAATCCAGTAATTTATATGCTGGTGTTGGGATGAGCAGCACATAGTCACAAATTCAATCTCATAAAAACAGGTATGATGGATGGCTCTGAAATTCATCAGACTATTGCTGTATTTTTCTCATAAGATTTTCCACTGAATGTGGGAAATCAATACATCTGTCACTGTAGAAGTCATCCTGATGTGGGACAGCAGCCTTTCCTACTGTAACTACTGACAAAGACTTTGCCGTCAAAGCTAGTATATTCTCTCATTTCTCCAGGTTGTAGAGATTTGAATATATATATATATGTATATATAAGCATATATATATATATATATATATATATATATATATAAGCATCTGAAAACATGGTCCCTCCATCTGTATTCAACATGCGTGCAGCTTGTGTGGGTGGTTGTCCGACCCTCCTTGTAGCAGGTGTTTCTTCATAGGGAAGCAAAGAACAATTTGTTACTCACAATATGGAATATGCTGTAGTCCACTCTGAAGGAAAGGAAAAAAAATATATATGAGGAAGCTTCTTATTGCTGAATAAGCTAAATTATTGTACTGTTTGGTTTATTATTTTGTTAATTATATAATTAATTTCAATTGCATATAAGGTTGAGTGAAAAGTACTTTTTTTTTCTTCTCTTTCTCTGAAGGAGTGGGGGCGGCTGGGGAGGGTGAGAGAGACACAGAGAGTCTGACATACCCTTCTCCAGCAGCCTACCTGTTAGAGCGCGGGATGGCCGAGTGATCAGATTAGAGGTGTCAGGGTTCGTTAATCTGTGTGGGAGCGACAGGCTGCCACACGCGCTGCTTGCGCACATCGCTCCATTCATCGGCGGCGACGGGGAGTGGAGCAGATTGGATACTGACGCACGTCGGGGAATTTCCCCCCCTTTCTACAATGGATACCTGCAGGGTACGAGCCTGGGTGTTTCTGCTCCTGCTGTGGCAGGAGGGCAGTTTGGCATCGCCGTTCCCCTCACCCGCCGTGTAAGTATAGCCCTTGTAATCCTATTTCCAGGAGTAGCCTATAAGGTTCGCAGATTGCCTCTTGTTTCAAAAGCTTATTGTTTAGGGCTGAATTTTCTTTATTGAGCCACTCGCGCTGCACAGTTCGGTACGTGGGTGTGAGAGTGGGACGGACAGGTTATTTCATTCATGCACCCATGGTCACCTTAAGACAGGCGCAGTGATGGCAGACAGTATTTCATCCAAACTCTGTCCGTATTCGGGCGTTGATTAATGTTGGTTACCATAATCAGCAGTTTGTCGCCGGTGGCCACACAGCGGTGACAGCTCCTCAATGAAGTTGTAGAGGAGTTACAACGGATCGTCTCCCTGCTTTATTTTTGAATGCTAGAAGTTGGCCTTTATCTGTGACCTTAGTGTTTAATGAGCTAATTCCTTGCAGTAAAACCAGCCCCTCGTAGTGGATAAAAGGCTATTTTTGGGGGGGGCGGGGGCGGGGGGGGGTTTAGGGTCCCAAATAGGCTATTCATTTTGAAAATCACGATGGCTCATTGCATTTGAGAGGTAATTTCATATACCAGGTGCTCTTAAAATGCAATTCAGTTCCATCCGTTGCATTAGTCTGACTCAGAAGCAGCAAGAATAAAAGGCACGGTCTGTATAGGCTGCAATAATTCTGAATCATCATTAACGTCTGAATCACACATGACATATCAACACTTCATGTTTTACAAGTAAAAATAGAACTCAAGCATCTGAAATAATTCACTTTTTTGCCCATCAAACTGCTTTTATAGATGTGTTATTGCTTGTGATTCCACATCATTATTCATTCAATTTTTTTTAAAAATAAAGGTCTGGTCACCTGACTGGACCAGAAATTTTAAACTAACATTTTATTTGAACATCCGGTCCAAAATATCAGTATTTAAGTCTGCAATGGCAGACTAAACACTGTAAGTAACACAACAGAACTTAATTGTTAAGAGCCTTGTGGTTACCTCACACCTGTTTTATTTAATTTCTGACTTTTTTTTCTTTTCAAAGTAGAAACAGTATTAGATATTATTCTTTTGTATGCTCAGCAATAGTAAATTTAAAAAAACTGTATGCACTTCTACTTATTCTCGAAAGGGGGTAAAGGGGTAAAAAGTACTATATAGCCTATATATATATAGGAAAATAATAGGAAAACCTAAAGAAAAGCTGGTTTTGCTTGAACCATGCACAGACAGATGGGCAGAAAAGTCTAGATGAGCTCTGTTTCACATCATTCACAGACAGTATTTTCTTGGATATAATTTACTTAATTGTCAGTAAAAAGAGAGAATGGACATCATTTCTAAAAAATGATAGATTTTTTGTTTGGGCACTCAGGAGATTAAACATTTTGCATTACCTTTGATGTTTAGAGCAGCATTTCATTGTGCAACAAAAAGAAAAAAAAGACTGAGACAAAATCTCTTTTGACAGTATCATCTGGGAGTTTTTTTTTTATTTACATCATGACTTAGTGATTGCTATGTCACTAAACCATTAACAAGTACAACTGGAACTCTATGCTCAATCCAAGTTGTTGAAAAAGCTTGAGGGTGTTGTGGCTGACACCAGAGTTGTATCCAAAAAATGTCATTAAGGTGTTGTTTAGTGTCTTTAATGGGCCAGACTGAGGAAAACCTAAATTTGCCTCCTGGGTGTTAGTGGTTACAAAAGTGAGCAGAGCACTGGGAATCGTTTTGGCGAATTTCAGTTGGTGTTTCCATGCCTTAGTCTGTCTTCTTTTTTTTTTCTGGACTGGACAACTTGCCTCTGTAATGATGTGTAATTAGTGTAGTTTAACACAGCCACCAGCTGAGTTGTACATTATGGGTCAACTCATTACTCTCTCTAGTTCCAAAGTGATTGTACCACAACATCTGTCTCATGTAGTCTTGCTGCTTCTCATTCTGTTCTTGCACTCATTTGCTCTTCCTGTGACTGTAAAACAATGTAGGGCAATGTCTGACCCAGTTGCCACTTGTACATGCGTTTGTGTGTGTGTGTGTGTGCATGTGTGTGTGTGTTTAATTATCCAGCATTGTACCACAGGCAGCAGTAATCAAAGCTCAGCAACCCGAGCAAAAATATTGCTACCTCAGCTCAGCTACGCTGACTTCATTTATTACTTTTCGGAATCACAATGTTATTTTAGCCTCGGATAAGAACCCATCTTTTTGTGTGTACTAGGAAAAAAAATAAAAGTGATAATAAGCTAAACTAGACGTCGTCTACATGACAGGTAATCTGACTTTATAAAACATGATGAACTGAGCGCATGCTTCACCTCGTGGCATTTATGCTGTGTTGCTATTAAAGGTTAGGGCTAAAGTTGCTTAAATATGCATGATTTAGGGGTGATGAATTAATGTGCTGAGATTTTCTATAATTGAGGATAAAATATCTAGTTCAACATCTGTTTAAGAAGAAAATCGAAGTTACAGATGTGCAGTTTTAGAGACTTCCTGTTTATGTCTGTTTTTCTGAGTATAATAGGTTAACTTTACAGCACATATTCATGTGTTTGGTACTTTGTCCATAGAAATGAAGCAAAATATACTGAGCAAATACAAAAGATTCAGCTTCATGTTAGAGTTGGACCGAGTCATTCTGCAGTGATAGGAAATAGAGTTTCATAAGAATGTGGAATAAGAAAAAAGAGCATTTTATATATCAGGCCTTATTATACACTGTCTGGCCAAAAAAAAAGTCACCACCACAAAAAAAAATCACACACTAATATTTTGTTTGACCGCCTTTAACTTTGATTATGGCAGCATTCTCTGTGAGATTGTTTCAGTAAGCTTCTGCAATGTCACAATATTAATTTCCATCCAGGGTTGCATTATTTTTTCACCAAGATCTTGTACTGATGATGGGAGAGTCCAACTACTGCATAAAGCCTTCTCCAGCACATCACAAAGACTCTCAATGGGGTTAAAGGTCTGGACTCTGTAGTAGCCAATCCATCTGTAAAAATGATGTCTCATGCTCCCTGAACCACTCTTTTACTATTTAGCTCTATGATTCCTGGCTTTGTCATCTTGGAATATGGCCGTGCCATCAGGGAAGAAAAATTCCACTGATGGAATAATTCAGTATATTCAGGTAGTCAGTTGACCTCATTCTTTGGGCACATAATGTAGCTGACCCTAGACCTAAACACCTGCTGTAACCCCAGATCATAGACTGCCCCCACAGGCTTGTACAGTAGATACTAGGCATGATGGATGCATCACTTCATCTGCATCTCTTCTTACCCTGATGCTCCCATCACTCTGGAACAGGGTAAATCAGGTAAACTCATCAGACCACATGACCTTCCTCCATTGCTCCAGAGTCCAATCTTTATGCTCCCTAGCAAATTGAAGGCTTTTCCTCTGGTTAACCTCGCTGATTAGTGGTTTTCTTATGGCTACACAGCTGTTCAGTCCCAACCCCAAAGTTCCTGTTGCATTGTGTATGTTAAAATGTCCTTACTTTCACTATTAAACAGCCCTGAGCTCTGCTGCTGTTTTTCTTCAATTTGATTTCACAGAGGAGGAGTAATTGATGACTCTAAATTCTCCCTAGGAGTGTGTGCGAGTGTGAATGGTTGTCTGTTCCCTATGTGTTGGCCCTGTGATGGACTGGTGACCTGTACAGGGTGTACCCTGCCTCTCACCTGTTAATGTTGGCTCCAGCTTACCTGCGACCTGTATTGGACCAAGTGGTACAGAGAATGAATGAATGATTTCACCGAACGTTTTTGTGATCACCGATTACCATCATTCAGGAATTTTTATAAATGACAGTTCTTCCTCAAAGACAATCGTTCACCATCCTTCCAGTTTTTATTAAAATGTTGGAAAATTCTTAACCCAGGTTTAGTAGTTTCTGCATCTCCTCAGACGTTTCCTCAGACAAAAATTTAACCCTTCTTAACCAAACTTTCCAGTTACCACAGGATGTGTCTTTTGACATGGTTGTTTAAGGAATTTGAAGCTACTCATTGCATCAGATGGGGTTAAATAATGTGTTGCCAGCTGAAAGATAAATCACCATGCAGTAAATATCGAATAGGAGGCGTGTTCCTCTTGGCATAGTTAAAACCAGGAGGCAACTTCTTGTTGCTCCAGGCAATGTGTCTTGGATGTGTAGAATAACACATGCACAAATACTACACTAATGCCTGTGTTTCCAATCTATTTGTCAGCACCTGAGAGATGTTTCGCAGAGATTTACAGAGGTTGCAGCAGATTTCATGAAAGTTAAACTGAGGAAAGAAGGCTCTACTTGAATGTCAGATCCCTGGAAACACACACTTACACATACACCCTCTCTCTCTACACACACACACCCACGCACACATACATGCACACACACACACACACACATAAACTGTAATTCAGGATTGAGTCTTTAGTGCCTCAGGCTTTTTGAGCTTAGAGGTCCAAGGTCCAATTAAACACCTGCAATTTGTAGGTTTAGGGACAAAGACGAAAGGATCAGAGGATTGAAAATCAAAAGGAGTTTAAGAGAGAAAGCAGTGACAGAAATACAAGGAAAAAAAGATACAAGAGACGTGAAACAAGAGATGAGAAGATTAGCAACATTACTACAGTTAAAAATATTCTAATTGTACATCTAAGTCCCAAAACCAAATTTAAATGTGCTAATCATTTCTGTATAGTTAAATTCGTGGATTCAGAAATCCTTCCCCTTAGTATATTGTACTTTATGCAGCACTGGCGGTACATAAACTCAATCACTATCATAAAACAATCAAATCTCAGCATCGAACATTGCTACTACATATACAGTTTGGAACAAGAGTGCTCCAGTGCAGATGTTGACTATGCATCTGACTCTATTCTAGTATATCTGAGTTGAATTGCTTTCTTTAAACTCTATACAGATAAGTAAGCAATTTTTTTTCTATTCTCACAACAACTTCATAACATTCATACAATAGAATGACCTTCCCAATATTATTACATTTTTAAAAAGTCTTCTTTTCTTGTAAATCTTGGAAGTTAGTACTGGAAAGGTAAGCATCAAGGTATCTTAACTTTTACTGTTCATCTGGCAAACTTTCTATCAGTGTGTCGTCCCAATATGGTATTTCCTCTCATGCAAAGTATCTTATCTTTCTCCTCAAGTGTACTCGCTCTGAATTTTCCTAATCCACTGTGTATTTTGTGTCTCTTGCATCTTTCCTCTTTTTTCTTGCTCTTTAGATCTTCTTCACACTTTCTCTCCTTCAACTCCCCTTTCCTGTAAAGAGTGTCACAGTCAATGTTTTTGTGCATTTTGGCTCAGACATGTTTATTATTCCACTGCTGCTAACCTCCCTTTTTTAGATTATTCATTGGAAAATAAATAACAATCTTTCAGTGTTTATACTACATTGCATACATGTGGATGTGAATGGCTCTTTACCATTAGGGAGGGTCACAGTCAGTGTTAGTATGGATGCATAACAATGAGAACATCGGTATTCTAAGTCAACTTTTTATCACTCTCATATAATATTTATGGATCTTCTCCTTACGTGTGTGCACAAGAGACTCATTTAGTGCATTCATGGTAGCAGACATTGTCTAGCAATGGCTACTTTCCTTTGGAGCCACAGAGTGATGGATCTCCCTGCCTAGAATGAATTTATTCCAGCCATAGAAATAGGATCGCTAAACAAAACAAGATTTTTGTTTTGTTTTGTTTATGCATTGGATCAGTCATTTTTATTCAAGAGAGTGGGTATCATGTTAAAGTCATATGGTACCAGCAGGGTGGAAACAATGCTAGGCGATCTTTGATATACAGAAAGACATGTTGATCTTGGCCCCCACTCACCTCTTGCCTGTCCACTCACATCACTGTTCCTGGTCACAACACTACCTGACACTTATCTGATTGCTTGAGTTTATGTTTGCACTCAAAATGTAATCATACTGGGTGCTAGCCAGTGACACATGTTTATTAAATGACTTTGTTCCTGGTGATTCAAGTCTGATTGGTTGACATGTTCTTGACCTATGAGAGTGATTCTCCCTGGTCTTGTTTGTTTTCAAGCTGTGTGACTGAACGGTAATGCTCAATGATAGATGTAAGATATAAGATAGCTTGATTGACAGTTTAATTGTGCTGTGAAATGCCTGTGATGTCTCTTTTAAACCGGCAACATCTCAGTTACAAGATAGGCTGTGTGTATTGCTTTGTCCCGCAGGATCAAAGACTGGGTTGATAAAATGCAGAAAGAGCTTGTCACCCTGGCAGACACAGCCACAGCTGGGAAGAGCCTCACTAAGGTAGAAACACCCAAACACGAGAAACACATGCAGAGGACACCATAATCCAATTCAAGTATTTTGAATTATGCTATCTACATGAAACTATATATTAAAGCCCCAGTGTGTAAGAATTACTCCCATCTAATTGTGCGCTAATGCAAGCAAACAACAAAACTCGTTATTACAACTATGAAAAATGCGGAGAGTCATAAATGTGAAAACGTCAACATCTCGCATAAGTTCGACTGTCCCGTCACGTGATGAGGTACAGAACGATACATAATTCTGATTTTTTTTTTTTTTAATGCTGTTAACTTACAAGCATGCCATCCATGTATTTGGTACCAAGCTACTGCTAACAGCTAATGTTATCGTGTGAAATCGTTTTTCGTGACTTACAGACTCAGAAATCATCTGATGAAGGGAGAGGAAGAGAAAAAGTGAGAGGAAGAGGAAAAGGGTATGACTTCTGTGAAGTGTAACAACAACTGAAAACTGTTGCAACAGAACTTCTACTATAGGCTAACCAACAAATAACCGTTTCTGCCGTTTTATATAGCAAGTAACGGTAAATGATCCGACTTAAATGGGAGGATAAAGTAGTTGCTGGACTGCCCTGCCCCTTTTCTAACATAACAAAATAAACTTCAATTTTAGATTGAATTAACTTACCTATTCAGCAGAGTTCCTCTGGATGCGATTGTGATCAGACTTTGGTAAGATATGTATTTATGGAAGCAATACTTGATTTTTGCTAATAAAAAGCCAAATAAGTTACACACTGGGGCTTTAAGAAATTAAATCCACCCACAGTATTTACAGAAAATTAAAAAAATGTATGTTTTTTTCCAAATAAAATCCTTTATGGTTCAACATTCAACAAAAAAAATTTAAAGTCACATGAGGATTACCATGAATGATTGTGTACACTGTATGGTATCTGTATTTATCTAGATTTTTCTGAGAAACCAGCACCTTTACACTGTGGAACAAAATGATGCAGAGGAGCTGGTGGACAGGGCAGCCAGGAACATAGAACAGCTGCTACGGAAGAGGTCTGCGGCCTTGGAGGTAAGACTCCTCCCACTCCAGGGAACAAACTGTCCGTTTGCAAGTTTATGTAGATTTTGATGCTGTGCAGGACAAACTCTTTTATTAACAAGGGCCATGATGGATAGCACTTTTCCATCTGTTCTTCATGAGGACTTGAAGATATATAAAGTGTATTAGGCAATCCAAGTGTGGGGGTAAAAACACTGAAGTTATAATTAAGTCCAGTAGTTGGTAACAAATTTTATCTAACTTTATCTAACTTTTTTTATCTGAAAATGAAATAAATAATAATAATAATAATAATAATAATAATAATATTAATAAAAATATTATTATTATTATTATTATTAGATGCTACAGAATGAATCCTTGTATTTGCTTATTTAAACACTTGCTTTTAAAATGTTATATAGATTATTATTATTATTATTATTATTATTATAGAACCCACTCATATAAGCAGTGCATAAGCATGATATGAGCCTTTAATGTTAGCATACAGCTACTAATGTGATACTAGAAGCTAATGTTAAATCAACTTTTTTTGTATTTTTTTGTGTTTAGTAGCAAATTTGTGAAATTGATTGATGATAGCTCTCCCTTATTATCCCCAAACCAGTCAGTGAGTGAAGCATATTCATATAAGAGCATAAACCGTGGCTTGAGGTTTTTTCTTTCTTTTTTGTTGTAGGAGGAAATGTGATAATGAAAGTCTTGACCCTGGGGAGCTTATGTCTAACTCCCCACCTTCTTTTTCTCATTCAGAAGTAGGTCAGAGATGCATATCCATATTATGAGTTTAAGAGTGATTTTACACATTGACAGGGAGTCCACAGCACCCCTTACTTTGGCTTTATATGGGCTCATCATTGTTGTATTATTAGTAATGGAACAGAAGTATTTATGAATATTTATAAACATTTCTTCTGCCAAGTGTCTGTCTTGTATATGTTAGCTAAAGACTCTGGTGTTCTTATCATTCTTCCGAGTACCAGTGCCACACGTAAGTAAGCAGCAGAGCGAAATTAGCAATAGTGTATTAACAAAGTGATACAGGAGTTCTGTAGCAGTTAGGCTGGGTTACTTCATGCATTTTCATGTATGAACGGTTTATAAGAGTAGGTGGTAGGTGGAGCACTGGTTTGCCTGATGCTGACAGTAACTCTCACCCCCAAGACATTGATCGTGTCTCATTATTTATTGTCTTTGGGTCTCATCCACTCTTATGAGTATCCTCAAGGTATACTGGTATTGGATTCTTTGTCCTCAGGTGGGGGATAAATGAATGAACAAATGCTGGGGTAGAAGTGCAAATGAGGACATTGTTGATATGTGGACCTTTGGATGGAGAGACCAGATGAAGATATTTGCAAAGGATGGTGCAACTCGTAAAAAAATGGCATGGTTTCAGAATTCTGTGCTGTTCTTTTATGACTCTTAGGTTGCCCTGAGACCATAAACAAAACAATTTAAGTAAGTTGCCCATGTAGATTTTAGATCTGCTTTAAAACAACTTTTGCTGGCTAACCTTTATGTGAGGCGCTGGGCTGCAAGTTTACCTACAGAAAAGAGAGGGGTACTTTTCATTTCAACTTCCTTTATTGTTCAGTGCATTTAAAAATAAAAAAAAATAGTAGAAATAAATAAATAAAATTGTGCAGTATCAATATAATCAGAGGAAGCCTGAGGCACTCGAGCTGGTTTTCAACTGTTTTCAATTCTTCATCTCCTCTTTGCATTTCATCCCTTTCATTTATTTACTCTGTCTTTCTCTGATCTCTTCTGCATGATGGATGGCCTTCTGCAGGCCACGGTTTACCTAGCCACAGGTGTGTGAAACAAGTGTGTGGCAATGTGTGGCTACTCATGCTTCCATAAATAAGTGTGTGGCAGAATGTAACATGCATTATTAATGAGTACTTGGCTGCATGCTGTTTGGAGGGATTGCTTTATCAAAGGTCTTACAATGTATGCTGTGGCTTGAGCTTCACAGGGGACACTCACACACTCACGGTAACATTCACACCAACAGAGCCACACACAAATATAGTCGTGCCATCTTTGACTAAATTAATAATTTTTCCCTGAGTGTTGTTTGTGGTCCGTTGAGAAGCATATTAAACACCACACCAAGGAAACATGGTGATGTTTTAAAGTGGAGTTTCTGATCAGACACGTTTCATTTTTATATATTTGATACATTCATATAGGTCATATTTCATACAACACTTTTCCAGACACTCAGACATTTTCTCACATAATTTATGTTTTTGTTATTCCTTTATAATAGAGGGTGCAATGTAGAACCCCTCATAGGTCCATGTTTCCCTAGGTTCTTTTTAACTATCTCAGTGGTGTGGAAAAGTGTTTCCTCCTGCACAAATCAAATAGTAAAACTGCTTATTGCATATAAACATATGCTACAATGTGGACACATTTACTTTTCCTGAAAAAAAAAAAAAGAAGCTGTGCAGACGTCATCAGCATCAACCCTTAATTCTGCTTCAGGGGGAAATCACTGAAACGTTTGTTAAATGTAGATGACCACATAGTGAAAGTGTAAAATGTACTCAAGGCCAGATCCAATTACTTGAACACATCCCTCCCTCCCCCATCCCCAGCCTGTTCTCTCTTTGTCTAGCTTTTTGTCCGCACTGTAATTAAAAACTTAATTATTGATGTTGCTTAACTTTTAATGCAAAAATAGCATCCAGGCATGGTCCCATGTTATGTTATTGACTGTTCATTATAACCTAGAAGGGTGAGGTTGTGATAGAGAAAGTTAAGACTATGACAAGACTAATATGTTTTTATTAAACATTCCTATTTCAAAGATTATTTTAATCCAAACCATCTTATAGTAATTTCACAAATAGCCTTAATACTAACAACTAAGAAATATTGTCACTATGTAAGTTTTGTATGCCTCTTTTACATGTAGGCTGTATGTTAACGCATGTTAATTAGGATGTACTGTATGTCACTGTTTTGTTTGCATCTGGGAAAGGGTTGGATTGTATGGTCACACAGGTCCCAAAGAGATGATAGCACACAGGTTCCAGTCAGGAAGAGACCGATGAGTCTGTACGAAGAAAGAAAGGCAATTAGTTAGCTCCCAGTCTGAGAAAATGAAGTCAACTAATGCCAACAAGTGCATTTTCTTGAATGGCAACTGAAAGTGGGTTCCCAAAGCAAGTAAGTGTAACAGCAGAAACAGCCGTGTTTACAACTTTGTGGAAAACTGCTCAGTTGTTTGTGGTTGATATGATTCTCCAGTTAAACACACATTACAATTTAAAAGAACAGTAGTTAGAAATCACTATATTTATGCAGTCCAGACCACCATGCAGCCCTGGAAGTCTGTAAAAACACCTTTAAAAATAATATTATTTAAAAAGAACTATTGAACATTTTCATTGCAGCATTGTACATATTGAAGTTACAAAAATTTCTCATAAATGCCCATAACCTGAATGTTAATAAATTCATTTCCAGTGAAGAGAATGTCCATATTTAAATAAAGGATACACACTAATTCATTCACAAACTCTCAAATATGACACTATTCCCAAGTCTTAAACAACCGTATTCCCAACAACATGCTCTTTGTTGAATATATGGCGACACAAATCATTATCTAAAGAATTTAATTTCACTGCACAGCTGATTTGTAAACTTGACATTAAGAATTTGCACAACTTTTTATTATTTTTTAAACTATTTGCTCACGTAACTTAGAAAAAAATGTTAAAAATGTCAAATTTGTTGTTTTTTTACAGTAAAGAGGTAGATTTTGCAACATTGACTTCTCTTGTAGTGGATAATTAATATCATCTTCCATATCTTAAATGTGTACCCTGTCACTAAACAGTATCCATAATGATGTCTCTGCTTTATTCCCTGCCACCATCTCAGCAGCACTCTTCTTAACAAGCACTTGTGCTGTTTGAGTAGAGGGACACTTGGTTTAATCCACTCATTTTGTAAAGCAAGTCAACTTCCAGGTATCCAGCCCAGCTCAGCTTTATTTATAAAGCACTTTACAAACAGTAGGTACTGACCAAAATATTGACCAGTAAGTATCTAAGTATCTAGGAATTAAACCTGCCTCTCATTTTCACAACACACAGACTCTATTTAAGAAAGTAGAACAACAAATTCAGCTCCTGAGGCAATAAAGGATTTTAAACATAATTTTAACTGTATCTTACTTACTATTTACTAATGGAAGGAAATTAAATTATATTTATCCCAGAGGGAAATTACATTGTTGTAGTAGTCTTTTTTTTTTTTTTAAATAACAACAATAATAATTTTTTAGAAAAATATTGTGCTTTTTTCCAGAGGCGATGGCTGCTGGCAGGAATGATCTCCAGTAGCTTTGCACTGGATTTGACAAAGCCTGAACACACTCTGTAGGTTCTTCACTGTGTTATGTAGAGGATTATTTTCAGCAGTGTAAATGGCTATACCTCCATCACCCTACCCTTAAAAATAAAAAGAAAAAAAAGCTACAACCAAATGTTCACATGGCTTCAATATGACAAGCCACAATCCTCGGAGTAGCTACATCTTTGTTATGCTGTGGATGTGCCAGAGTTGGAAGGACACTGGAGGTAAATGTATTAAGAGTTATTAAGGAAAACATATTGTGGATGTAGCCTGTAGGCAGTTGTGTTAAAAATGTTTTACTTGAATATGTGTTAAAAAAATAAACTGCAGAGTTTTTTTCATTTTCACCACCTTTAATGTGTTTAATACAACATACACATGTTAAAAGATCACTTTCAATAAGAGTTAAATCTTTGTTTTTAAAAGTATGAAATAATACCAATGCATTAAACAATTCAAGATCATTTTGACACTGTGTTTTGATTCCAGTGATGTATCAAGGCCTGAAACTCCTGGCCAAATTCTGTTTTTAAAAGTTTTGTACTTTTAACATAAAAAGCTTACCTAAAATAAATTTAGCTCCACACCTTATCTTTAAACAATAATATTTAAAAAAGTGGCCACATGAGGAACATAAATCTCAATAAACAGATGCTACAGATGAGGCTCCACTTTGCCAGCTGCACCCACCATGTTTATTCCTCGGTGTACAACTTACTGATGTCAGATGCAACATTTGATTGGACACCGATGTACCAGAAATATTGTAGCAGACCCTTGACTGAAGAGTATCTTATGTGATTTGTATTTAATCAGTGTCCCACATCCCAGTGTGAAGGGGTTCAGTGTGCATTGGATGCTCATTTAGTCACAAGTCAGATGTCTGCTGTCTGGAAGTGATGTTTCTTAAATTTAAAAACCACATTTCTGCTACCGCTATTTGTTACAGCTTGAACAGCCAGCATAAGATGACTGTGTGTCTGTACAGTATGTGTGAATCTGTACAATCTGTCTCTTCTCCTGTGATGAAAGGCTCTGTCTCGTGACTAATGTGCTAGTCTACAACATAACTTTGAGGAAAACTTCAGCCAGCACTGCTAAAACTCTAAAGGACTCATGTGGTACAGTTCTCCTTGCATTTATACTGAATATGAGCTTTGATGCCTGCAAGTTTGTGGTGTATGATGCTGCTTTTTAAAACAGCATATCTGGCTTTTTTCAATGTGTTTCATGCAAATGAATAATTGAAATTTAAACAGTCTTAATCACTGAAGTGAAGAGCATGCATGAAACTGTAAGGCTTCTTGAACATCAAGCTGATAACTGACCTTTAGGCACATCTAGAGCATCAGTGTGTGTGTGTGTGCCCCTTCAACATCATCAGACTCTATCATCCTCCATTTCTGACCGATTCCACTTGTAGAATTGGGGTCCTGTTTGTGGGTAAGAGCGCTCAGTTTGATTGTCTGTCTAACACGGTGAATGAATGTAGAAGGCAGAGGCAGTGATGATTGACAGCTAATGGCTAACTTCAAATGTCACACACAACCTCTCCTCTTTTGTCATCTTCATTTCTTCACAACAAGCAACATATTTTCAACTACGTGGCCATGCTGATAGCTGTATTAAATATAATCCAGAGTGAAGATTTCCGGTGCTAAATGATTTGGTTATTCAGTTCCATTCATTTTGAACTGTGTGTTAAGTGCTTCATGTGTTATCTCCGCATATGTTAAATAGAGTCTTTGAGCCTCAGGTGTTGGACCATATTTATATTAATGTGTTGCCTGCTGTTATAGTGTTATAATACTGAGCACAAGATGTGACATTGTGATGTTTCCATGCATGTGGCTGTGAGTGTGTGTGTGCAGATGAAACGCAATAATGAGCAGGGGCTATGATACGATCAGAGATATGCCAGTCTCCAGAGCAGATGTTGCCCAACCTCCCATCTCCACTGTGTGCTGATCATATTAAGCAGACGTGAGGTGTCTGCATGTGTCTCTCTCTGTGTGGTTGCATATATGTCTATGTGTGATGACGGAAAAGCCAAGGCAGTGGGAGGGCGAAGCACAGATGGGGAATTCTAACTAGACTCATGGTAGGCTAGAGACGAGTGCCTAATGCATTCATTGAGAAGAAATTCAAACTGTGTTGATGGATGCTTCGGAGTTATGACCTTTTGCTGCCAAGAGCAGCAGTTTCTTCATTTCAAATAGTGATCGATATCAATTAAATGTGGTACATGCATTTTTTTTTCTGTTACCATTTTGAAACCTTGTGATAATTACAGTAACTGAGATGTGACAAGATAATAATGGCTTACAGCAGCTGATGTAACGGTTTGCCTGCCACATCAGATATGCTTCCTCTCTACATGTGCTTGTTTTTACTTTATGTCTAACAGAATTTATTCTGTTGGGAGAGATGTTTTTTCTGGTATTTTTATAAGAGCTAGTAAACCACTGCTTCATATGAATTAATTAATAAGAATGATTAATCAGTTATTGCAGTTTATTCAAAAATGTATTTGACAAGAACAAATGTAGGTCGGAATAGGTCTTCTGGCTGTTGATATCTTAATTGGTTATAGAGAATTATAACTTGAATGTAAGGCCTCTTTTTAAAATGTTTTACAGAAAGTTTGGGCTTCCTTTGTAGCTGCCATTTATTGATGTATACAGTCTCTTGAATTTCTATTTTCTTTATCGCTTACAAATGCACTGGAGTACTCTGAGGTTTAACATCACTGCCACACTACCTTTATTCACAGTCGCTTCATGTCAAATTTACCAGCCATGTTCTAACTGCTCTTTGTCTACCATGTTTGTACCGTTTTTTTTTTTATTATTTAATGGACTCTATTCTGCCTGCTCCCCTCTCTGGTTAGTTTGCTCCACCGACTGTCTAGACAAACTTACCAGCATTAAATGAAATCTTGCCTGTTGGATTTTACTTGACAGCAACCTGCGTTTGGGTTCTCAATTCCACCCCACATTTCACCACAAGTGTAGTGGTTCCTTCTCGCCACATCAAGTTGTCACGGTGTGGCAGAGGTGAGGATCCAAAAGCAGGACTCAGAGGTAGACAGGATGCAGGAACAAATGATTTAATGTCAACTTAGGAAATACCGGAACCATACGACAGAGAAAAACCACAATGAGCTGACAAAGGGAACTGAAAACCAAGGGGTATATATACAAAGACTAACTAGAAACAAGTGAAGTGAATGAGGAAATCAGACCACGTGAACTAATGAGCAGGAAACAGAAATCAACACAGAACACACAAGTGAAGGAACTACAAAAATAAAACAGTAAACAGAACTAAACATGACAAAACCGAGAACCTATGATCATGACACAAGCAGTTGTTTTCAAGAAAAACAGACAGAAAAAAATGCACTCTCAATATCATGTGGACAAAATTGAATACGGTGAATATAGTAAGTTATCTTTGCAGTGAAAGAACTATTTCAAAGGGCAGAAAAAGAACAAAATATATTTTGTGAATGATCCATTACTGCTCCATAATTAAAATGTCAAAAGATGCCTGTGCTGACAAAGCTTCTTGGCATTTTTAACCTCAAGGTTAATGGCCTTTAATAAGGAAACCTATGAGGATTTATTATGTGATGTGCAAAAGTCTTTTCCATGCCATTGGAAAACTACAGTGGGGTCTCCAACTCCCGTCCTCATGATCTACTGTCCTGCAGGTTTTAGATGTCTCCTACTACAACACACTTCTGCACAAGCCTGTTAATGACCCAATGATTTGAGTCAGGTGTGTTGCATCAGGGTAGAAACCAAAACCTGCAGGACAGTAGCTCATGAGGACCAGAGTTGGAGGTCCCTGAACATAAATCTGTGAATTACTAGCGTTCCACTGACTGACTGACAAATTAATGTCGCCAGGAACCACTGATGTCTTTAAACTTCGTTCTGCTAATTGTGTGCATGAGTGAACAATGTGCTCATGGTTCTGCTTACTAGTTCATCACAAGCTCCCATCTGTGTGTATTTTTCATATAAGTGAAATTCTGCAATAAGCTGAATGGTGAGTAAAAAGAAAGTGAGATTGCTTCAGTATGTAGTTCTGCAAAGTCTAAATCACGTAAAGCTGATATAGTGTTTAAATGCATTTAAGACGTTATTTTCAAACTGCATACTATACTATATAATTGTATAATGTCTTGTCTTTATTGTTCTGTATTTTACATCATACAGCAAATGTCTCTCACTGTTTTGATGCTGCTTTGAAATTCGATGCGGTGAGGGACTTTTCAAAATGATTTGGAGATTAGTGCCACTGATAGACACATGCATCAGATACAAGTATGAAAGTAAAAGAGCAAAGAGAGTGAATGAAATGGAGAGCAGCTGTAGATTTACTGTTCCCATCAGAGGGTTTTTTGGCTGCTGAGAGAAGCCACATGGAGCAGCAATGCGCTCCCATGGGTTCTCACAGCTGCAGATGTCTCACCCTTGCTCTCATTCTCATGGTATCTCCCTTTAGCCATCTTACCTCTTTCTCTTCGGATCATTGCATCTCCCCCTTTTGTTTTCATTATCCTGTATCTCCAGTCTACAGTATCTTACCTTTGACCATCTCCTGACATTTTGTCACATTCAAATTGAATGTGACATCAAAAATCAACTCCTTTACCCTTTTCCTTAGTCTCACAGAGCCCTCCTTTTTTTCTTTTCCTTACTTCATCTGATTTATTCTCACACAACCCTCCCCTTTGCTTCTCTTTAATATTTTGCTCTTCTCGTATCACTATCATACACTTTTTATTCAATTTGATTTCCTTTTCTGTCCTTGTCTTGTTTCTCTTTCCCTTTAATCCCCTTGTTTATTACTCTTATTTTATTAATTTCCTTTCTGTTTCTCTTGCTTACACAGACAGGGTATTTATTTATTAAATATGAAAGCAATGGAAAAACTTTGATGACCTAACTTTAAGACTGATCATGCTGAGTCGATAGTTTTTTGTTTTTTTTTTCTGTTTTCTCAGACTTATGTCTTTTACTATTTCCGCTCTCTGACCCATTGTACTTTGCCCATATTTGCTTTCCTGTCATCCTTTTGAGCTGGAACTCATGGTGAAAAGACAACCAGCATTCAGAAATATGGACATGTCAGGTATGAGGAAGGGGAAAAAAGGTGAGAAATGATGTTCAGGATCTCTAAGACTCATATGAACATAGCATTTTTTTTGTCTGTTTAGTGGGACAGTATGCACAGGATGGCCCATTGATTTTAGGCATATGGAGGCAACACCCCTCCACACACATGTTCACACACAAATACAAACCCACACACACATGCACACACATGAAAGGCATCTGAGATAGGCTGTGAAGTTTAGTAGAGCCTGTCTCATCTTCACTGTCTATCCTTTAAGCTGTGCTCTGCTTTTTCACTAAATGCATGGTGGGTTGCTGGGCTGCCCTGGCAGAATGACAATAAGACTGGTGATAGTCGGGTAGAAATATCTCTCTGTGGGGCTCTCAGTACTAGCACAGGCTAATCTCAGGTTTTGCTTTGAATTGCAGTGGCTTAATGATCTCATACATCTTATACAGCCCCCTGTCCAGGACATTGTACACAAAACTGTCATTACACTTCTGAAATCCTAATAACCCTCTATCCTACATACATATAGTATGTAGATGTACTCATGCTGTACTGTTACTGGGAATGCTATTTTTATTGATCCTCTTGCTATTATATTTTATTTTATTAGTAGTATCCCGTCCCAAATATTTATTACATCATTTACACTTTTATTTTTTACTTTTTACTACTGATGCATTTTTATAACCTTCTTTGAATTACATTATTATTATGGAGTTTTTCACATCTGTGCTCCTGTTTTCAGTGAACCACCTCATTCTGTTATCCACTTCCTTAATGCCATAGACTCAGTGACCAATCTCACTGTATACATGCAGTCCTCAGTCCCATAAAGCTGAAGGGGAGTAATATCTCTCCTCTGTTCTCCAGTGGTCATCCATTGAAGGAGTGGACTCATTATTGCATAGAGCTTTTACGAAAAGTGAAAAGGAGACTAATGAGCAGTTAGATCAAACATGCTACAGAGACTGTTATGCACTCCTATTAAGTAAAACACTTGAGTGCTGAATTTGTTTCAACTGACTTCTAATCAATTGGCAGAAATGGCAACTTGCAGCAGCTCTGTAATGAACTGTTACACAAGTTCAGAGACTGGCTGCCACTCACTGAACAATCTCATCAAATCTGGACTTTGCAGGTTAGAGCCGACGCCACTGCTCGGTTATTTTTCTTTTTTTTCTTTTTGGATAGCTTGATAACATCTCTATATGTTTGTGTTTTAGGAAGAGAGAAAAAAAGATATTGAGAAGGATACAGAGAAAAACAGAAGGCTAATTACAAATCTTTGCTCACACACCCATTTTCACCCTCCCCCAAGTCTCCCAGAGGGGAGAGGAGCCTCGTCAAAGCCTTGTCATGAATTTTTAACAACCCTGTCGGTCTGCTCTCTTGAGAGGTGTGTGTATGTGTGCAGATCAGCATGTTCATGTGTGTACAGTGTAAGGGAAGTGGGTATTTTCACACAAGTTATTATCTTCCTATACTTTATCATTGTGGGACAAATTGTTCAAAATGATGTGTGATATGTCAAATATCTAACCGCTGTTCCTTACGTTCATCTTTCATATCACAGCAATGTTCCAGAAGAGATTTGTAATCAATATCCATATGTCTATAAAATGCCTCATGAGTGTATTTCTAAAAATATTGAAACTATTGATTCAACAAACTGAGCATATTTTGCAAGGTAATTTGAATATATGCTAAAATGTTTAAGTTAGTTAACCTAATTGTACCATGTCATCTTGATATGACATTAAATGGCTGACATTAAGCTCATAAAAAACCTAATATAAAAGCTTTTCAGGATGCTTCTCAATCTGTTCCTCAAATAGTGCATTGTTAGTTCTGAATATTAGCTTTTTCCATTATAGACTTATGGGATGAAATTATAAAAAACTACATATTTGCTGACATAGTCATCAAAGCCTTTTATACAACCCAAGTCAGGTTCTCCCTGAGGCTTCTTCATATGTTTTGTTTAAACCTTTGAATAAGTACTAAGCCATTAGTTAAAAATTTGTACATTTATAAAACTTGGTTTTGTGGGTTAAAGGTGCCCATAACAGAAGAATATGATCAGCACATTATTTCCATTGGAACTGATGTACTGTATACTCTTGCACTGTGATAGACATCTTTCCATAAGATAGTTTTATTTTAAATAAAGCTCTTTAACAAGATGTAAATGGCAATGCAGAGCCACTATAATACTGTAATATCTAAGATAAGATGGATCAGTGTCAAACAACAGACACAATGCACAGCGGAAAAACACGATTTACTACATGATGCTGACAACATCCATATTTTTGTTTTGAGGTAGACCATGCATAACAATTTTACCATCACTACTTTGTGTTGGCTGCTGAGTATATGTTTGTTTATGACTGGAATAAAGTGTATATTTAGCCGCTGACATCCAGCGCAGAGGAGATGGAGATGGGTCTGGAACAGAGCCCAGGACCCGAGGAGAAAAGGATGAGACTGTTGATCAAGAATGGAACTGCCGACAGCAGACACACGGTCATAGAAACACACAGACGAGACCATGCCCACGCTCAGAAAGAAGACAGAATGACTGATACTATAAACATCCAGTTCTGACATGCATATTATTTTATTCTTACTTGAACAGTCCAACTGATGCAGATTATCGGGAGATGAAGCAATAAAAAGTAGATTATGTATATTTTCAAACTGCTTTTATCTATTCAAAATGCTGAGGGGGACTTCTCTGTATATTTTGTAACATTACTGTTGTGAAAGAAGTCAGTATGTCAGTTGGATTTCTTTTCTTTCTTCCACACAATTGACATTACCCAGTAGAAACCAAGCAGGCAGGCCATGGCTAGGGTAAACTTAGATTTTTGTGGATTTGCATGTCTGAGCAAAAACATGGTTTTCTGCTGAAGCTTCCATTGCCTACTACATGCCTTCAAATATTATTAATATGATATTCTAAAAACTGATCTGCTCATTTCATACTGTAGTATCAGAGCATGTAATGTTTCTCTGTTTATGTTACTTAGTTATTTGGTTTGGCAGTCATATTGAAAGAGTACAGCAAAGCTGCTGATTTATTCATACAACTTTACCCCTCCAATAAGCAGAGTTTTGTAGGTGGGCTGCTGTTTGTTCTGGGGGCCCACGCTTTTGTTGGATAATCACTTGCTAGCTCTGGTGTGGACATGACAGTCCATTAGCACTAGTGCAAGGGTGTTTAACAGTCTGTAGCTGTCCTGTAGAATGTATAAGTGATGTTCAGAAGATAAACATTATATTTCTTGACAGGAGTGACCCCTCACTCTGCTCACAGTCCTCCAAATATCTATTGCTAGCATAATATGAAAGATGATAAAGTAAGCTACAGTAACTAAAGCTTTGTTTATGTGTTTTTTTTTTTTTTTTTTTTTGTTTGTTTGTTTGTTTTTTTCCTGGGTACTTTTCTGTTTTCTCTAAACCTTCTCTGTTCAAATCTGTGTATGCATGCATGTACAGCTAAAGAGATGTGTAGCTGTAAAGGTCAGGTTAATTACATCTATATCCCCTTTGTTATTCAGCAGTATCCAGTCTGATTGACAGCCTCTCAGGAGGTAATCCATTTGCTCTTGACTTTATCCAGTGATCAGCCATCTCTTAGAGTGCTGACCCCAACTTTTCTTCATTTCACTCTTTGTTTCACACATTCAAACACACACCCACACATACATGCACATTTTCTTATGTTTCAACCTTTTATAATGGTATTCAGATACACTCTTGTCTGGCCTTTAGTGGGCAGTGAGTTCTGCAAGAAATCCCTATGGTTTGAGCACTGCAAGTGAGATTATAATAATTTCTCTGTCTCTGTGACGGTCTCCATTGTGTTTCCTAACATATGACCTGATGCTCAGGTTTTCTTAAATCAGGCAGATGCTCTGTAAGAAAGACATTCAGAATTTTTTTATCTAAACCAACGCCAAATTTCTCTCTGCAGAAATTGGCCTCAGCTGCTGAAGTTTTCCAGATGGAGCATGAATGGAAAGATGAGTTTGAGGTAAAGGGCAGAGAAACATAAACACACGCTATGAATCTAAAATAAGAAAAGATGAATAAATAAACACAAAAATGTAGATAATCATGCATGTTGTCTAGATTTAATTTTTTTTCTCTATTATTGGCAGATCCTAAATGTATGAGTTTCTAAGAGTCTCAGTGGCAGACAATTTAAATAGAGAGTTAAACTTTGGTCAGGAAAAAAACAAAAAACAAAAAAACAAAACAAAAAAACAATGTGATAGCTTTGTGTTGAAGCTAAAAAAAAATCCCCATTATTCTCTTAATGGCAGGAAAATGCATCCTTGGAGTTTTGCAGTTGGCACACAAGAACATATGTAAAAAAGGAACTCTAACAATAAGCATAACCCTTAGTTTTCATTTAGCACATTCCAGTGTCAACAGCACCATAAATGCAATGCTTTTACATGCCAACAAATAAAAATTAAAACACACACACACGTTCATAAACATAGATACCACACTTCTTTGTGCAACACCTTAAAGAATAAAAACCTGATATTTCTGCTCCTTCGTGACTTTTTTACAGGATGACGAAATCGCCTACTACAATGCAAAGGACAATGTGAGTGTGATTTTTTTTTCCCTGCATCTATTTGCTCTCCTTTTGCTTAAGCCCACACACAGGTCACATTCAGACATAGGTTAGTAATAAGCTTTTGCCACAACACTCCCTATCTTGCCCTCTTCGCTCGCTCATCTCCTCTCCTATCCCTTATTTCCCTGCTTTTCACCATCTCATCTTTTTTTCACCCTCACTTTGAATTAATGTCTCAGCTTTTTACTGCAGTATCCCTTTCTTTTACCCCATCTTCTGTATTTTCCTTCCTTTCTACGTTTTTGTTCCACTATCTCTCAGGTGAAGAGGTCTTTGCCATATTTCTTCTCTAATTGACAGATGAGATGTATGAGTTGGCTACGTTGTTGCTTTATTAGGAAGCAAGTGTTCACACAATTCCTCCCTCCCCCCTTTCTTTTCCCTCTGTCAACACCTCACTATCTCTGTACCCTGCATTCTTTCATTTCTCTTCATGCTTTTTACCCTGTATTTCCCTGTCTCTACCGCTCTCATTGATGTAAATTACCCAACACACACCAGGAGTTATAAATTTGCACATAGACTGCACTGTACTTCCTCCCAGTGGTAATGACATAAAAGAAAATGGCAAGACATCATTGAGCAAACAGTCTATAATACTCTCTTTATAATGCAAGCATCGAGGATGTAGGATTTACTATAATAATGTAATTGCTTCAGACAAGGTTTGTTGGAAAGCGCTTTTTAGTTCTCATGCATTCACATATACTAGAGTATTTAGTTGTTTTTATTATAATATTTGCTTCAGCAAGCCGGGCTTTATTTGATATCTTGAAATTGTGGTGAGAACTACCGCTTACATTGTGATTTTTTCCCCCCTCAGCTGGATGCAAATGAGACAGAAGCAAGAAAATACAGGATTCGACCAGACTTTAAAGAGGACCCCTTGTTTAAACGTTTGACAGATCACAACCACACGGCTGTCCACATTCCCACTGACATCTATGATGGCTGTGAGTACATAGACACACACACAGACCCCAAGTGGTAACCATGGATACAGCTGACACACCAGCCCATTATTTTAATGCTGTTTACAGCTTGTGCCACTGCCTAACTTGCCTGTAGCTAAATAATGGTTTTAAAAATAAGTGAAACAGCATAATAGGATCTTCTCTAGGCTACTACACTGCTGTCTCTAAACCAAGTGTGACCTTGGGATGTAGTCGAACAGAGGGTGTACAAACTGAAACTGATGCGTGAGCTGATTTTTTCATATTTTCCTTTTTTTCTTTATTATTATTTTCAACAGAGTTTTGATAAACATTTTTTAAGAATGAACTTATAAGCAGTTTTGTGGCCTTGAATTGGGGTCATTTGAAGGCACAAAACATTCAGAAAAATAAATATCACAACATGAATGTTTAAGCTTTTGAGTCACACTTAAATGTGCTGTTGCATAATTTCCTCGTTTATATTGACTGAGTGAAAAAATTCAAATGTGTTTTCTTAATCACATGGCTAACACATAATGTATTTATTTATACTTACAGTCTGTAAACACTCATTATTTGTCGTTGCTGTTTATAACACATTGGACTAAAATTAGGACGGTTACATACTTACTCTTAAAGAAATCCTCACATGTGGTAATGAAACTATATTATTAGCTGCTGAAAGACAGCTGTGTGCTTGCTGTATTGACATTTTTATAACCAGATGACTACTCTGCAACCCTGAATTGGATTAGGTGGGTATAGAAAATTGATGTTGCTATAAATCATTTTGGCAACCTCGTGTTTGCTTCAAGTTGTTGGTGTGAATTTTACTAGAACAATAGTTTGTATTTCATAAAACTAGCTAAGATTTAAAATATACTCAAAGAGCTAAAGCATTATTGCTGGTTTATAAAAAAATAAAAAAATAAATAAATAAAAACTAATTTACTCACAGTTAAATCTTTATGTATTAGACTTTACATGAACATTTTGTTTTGGATGTACTTGTGTTGGTTAAACTTAATCTCACAGGTCTGTGTTAAACAAACACCATGTATTAAAAATGTATTGCAGTACAGGTTTAGCCTAAATAATGCTTGGATAGGTTTAGGCAAAATGAGAATATTTAGTCAGGTTGAGGACTAATATATGCTATAGACCGTCCACTGTTACCCAAAGAATGGGAATAGAATTTAGTGTAATTTTCTAAGTAATTTGTTATTTACTAATATGCCATTGTTTATATTTATTACATAATGCCGTGTTAAGTCATGGTTATTTAAAATATTTCTGTGAGACCAGCTTGTGTTGGATATTGAAGAAATGAGAAGATGTTAAGACCTGAGCAACTCTGACAAAAGCCATATTGTCTTGGCCAGACATTTTGCTTGGAGCACTTTTAAAAGGGCAAAGCTTGTGGGGTGCTTTGAATCAGCAATAGTCCTGAGCATGATCACCTGGTTGTGTTTTCAAATGGAGTAACTTGTGTTTTTTTTCTAGGGAATCTGCAAGAAATTGTCCATTGATCAATTGAAAAAGGTCAAGAAATGTTTGTCAAAGAAAGTCTGGTATTTAAAAATACATCATATTAGCATGTATGTTGCAGCATGTTGCAGGATGTTGCAGCCTGTAGGTTGCAGGTTACCAGTCCACAGTCAACTTGGGACAGTCAGATGTTCTTAATGAAAATAAAAAATAAGCAATGTTAACCCCAAACTATTCTTGTGCAGCTAACATAATTCACCTGCACAAAATATTTACTCAGGAAAAAATAGACAAAAGTTTTATGTGAACATACTTTAAATATTGACACAGATAATTTAAGTTTTTTAGTTTTCTCTCATATTTTCAGTACCTGCATCTTACTTACTCATACCCACCATGCTGCTCTAGCTGAGCAGAGTTAGACAGCCAGCCCATTAAAATCCTTCAATTTTCACTTAAAACAGGTTTTTATGGATAAAAGACTTCTTCACACATTTTACTGGACTACTTTTACTGGACCCTTGCTGATGTAACAGGAATATTTTTGACCATGTGGCCAGTATCATCTGCCACTGGAGTACAGAATGGCTTCAAAGATAAATAAAATTTGTGACTGGTCAGAAACTGAATATATAGTTATTAGTTTAGCCTGTAATGTTACACATAATTCAAAACTCAAGAATCAGCTTTCCAGTGGCATATAATGCATAGGTACATGAAAGGTAGACATGTACTGTGAGCTCTCTCCAGCCAGAGAAAAACAGTCTTATCTTGACTTTTGTCTTATCTCTCGCTCTCTCTGTCTCTTTCTTGTCCTCTGTTCCTCCAATAATATCCTGTTACATTTCTTTGCTGAATCAGCCACGCTGCACGTTCAAAATGGCCAGATATTTGATATCCATTTGCTAGCATGTGACGTAGTGCACACAGCAAAACTCAGCTGCGACGACACGTGGCAGCGGAAGAAAAAGTCTCAGGAAGCTGCTGGGCAGCGATGGCTCCAGAAATGTGTGTGATGAATGTCACCGTGCCATCAAACGTATCAGGAACGCAGAGTTTTAAGGTCGGAAAGTTACATAGTGTGTCTTTAAAATGAAAACATTTCAATGAAGGCATGTTGCTCTGTTGTGCTTCTCATCTCCTAAATGTTGTCAAACGATTGATGAACAAGGAGACGCCTTGAATATGAACTACTGAGGTTTCATAAAACATGACAAAGCTAATATTAGATGTATTTAGTTTGTCTAAAACAGTATCTGGTGTATTGAAATACACAACTTCCAGACTTTAAACTTAGGGTAAGAATGTCTAAATCCCAGTTTACCCTAATAAATTCATCTCACCTGGTTCATTGCATCTGTTGTCATAGTGAGTAATAAAAGAAAGACCATGGAGGAGCAGCGATCCCTTTAATGTGACCTGCTAAAATGTTAGAATAAAGTCCTGTACAGAGACAACTTAACAAATGATCTCATCATAAATGCTAATGTGATGTAATAGAAACAAAATGCTTGATGTAGTCTCCCTTAAAAATGTTAAGTATGCCCTCTGAGGACATGAAATACATGTTATTTAGACAGATAGTCTGTCAAGAAAACAAACTAATGAATTAATTACTGAACTAAAAGTCATCTTAGAAACAAAGAGCAAGAAATCATCTCTGAACTATTTAGTTTGGATTATAAGTAAACTTCAAGGCTTTCCTCTATTTGGTAAGAGATTTAAAGTTGGTATAAATAATATGTGACAACATGTTTTCAACATGCATGTTGTGATCTTGTGATAAATTGCACCTGTTGCAACAATGATTTTGGCATAATTTCCTGAAAGTTGGTACTTACCAAAGTAAAATTGCTCCTAAAAGGCAGGGATACAGTGATCTTTGCACCTGGTCATATTCTAGATGTAATGATGAGTTTCCCTTTGAAACATCACATGAAAAAATAGATGCCTTCACCTTTATTTGACCAAATTCTGCTGAGTATTCTGTGTAGACCATAGTTTCTTCACAATTGTTGTTGTATGATTATTTATTTTCCTTCTCTTCTTTTACCTTCAACCTTCCATCACCTGACCTTGTCTTTTGCACTTTCATTGGCTGAGCTCCTCTCCTCATGGATGGCTCACTTACAACTACTTTCCCACTGGCCACTCCAGGGTATTGGATCAGAGACTGGGATGTTTCCACGAGACTCTTAAACCACATGTTTGAAATGTTCATACCATTTTTTAGGCACCTGTTGTCATTTAGAACTTAAAGACCGTGGCCTGGAAACAGGGTTTTAGGGATAATGCTGTTAAGAACATTTGTGAACTATTTCTTATTAAATCTCATTTCTGATTATTTCATCCAGGTGTGGTGACATTTACCTTTGAGTGTTTTAGAAAAAGTGGGTTCTCTCGAGTCATTCTGACATTAACAGAGCACAAGTTGAATGTCAATGACTTAAGGATGGTCTGCTGAATATCTGAGCTGTGGTTTGAATTATACATAATTCAAATGATGTTTTCTGTTTGGTTTTTGTTTTTTACTCCTACATGTTTTTTTACATTTTTATCTCTGGAGTGATAATCTAATTATGTAACTTGGAGGGAGAGCTACTAATGGTACAGTGTTTTTCTCAAAAATGTAATCATCACAGCAGAGGTTCCAACTGAGAGACAATTATAAGAGTCTGGTTACAGGATAGTTTTTCTAACCACAAGTCTGCTTTCTTGCTTGTTAACTTGTTTTCGTGTACTTTACTGTGCTTATGTGAGATTGGATCTTTGTGTGTTTGGATGTGATAGGAAAGCAATTAGTGAACAGTGGAATGTGGTGCGTCAGCAGTGACTTGGAGGGTCAGCAGGATAGAGTGACTTCCACAGCATGGACTTCAGCCTGCTGGGGAACCGTCTGGCTCCAAGGTTACATGTAAAACCTTTCTGCTGACCCCCAGATGCAGGGGCAGAAATGAGGGACAGGTATATCTGTCCAGTTTTTTTATTTGTGCAAGTCTGATGTATTAGCATACTTTTGGACTTGCTGTGACTTTGTCATTGTCTTGCCTTAGATACCTGTGCGACCAGAATCTGGGCAGGGTGCCATGACTCATCACACTCTCTTCTTAGCAACAATGCCGTTTATTGGTAGCTGGTAATAAGTATGCATAGATGCGCCGAGCCTCAGAGATTTATCGAGCACTAAAGTCTGATCTCAGGTAGATTGAATGAAACTATAGCTGTGTGAATGTGGGTGAAAACCTAAAACAGGGTGTGGAGACCAATTTCTGTCAATACTAATGAAAAATTTTCCCTACAAGTTAATTTTTTGACTTAAACAGGATTTGAGAATTGACTGGGTAAGGAAGGTGAGATAGATTTAAAGTAATGCTACTACTGATGGCAATGAGCTTAACAATAAATGTATTCAAAGAGAAAAATGGAAATAAAAAAAATCTGTGTGTTTGAGCTTGGTATATACGACCACACATCCAAGAGAAAAAGAGACGGCAGATTTATATGTTGTTGCAGTTTCAGCTCTCCAATTTGATCTCTACCCCTATAAATGTTCCAGGAATAGCCTTTGCTCATCTGGAGAAGATTGGATTTCTCGATAAAGTGGTTGATGAGTTTATAAAATCAGTATCACATGCGCGAGCCAAGTATTGGACAGGATACAGTCATTCAGATGACAAAAAGATCTCAAAAGCCAAATCTGTTTGTCTACTGAAGGACGGAGTGCTCAAGGCTGAGAGAGACAGAGACTGGCAGACAAGTAAAAGACAAGGTTGAATTCAGTGGACATAGAGACAGAAACTAAACACACAAGCTTAAAATGTATGTAAATAGTACATGTAGCTTACATCCCAGAGCTACAGAGCTGCACTAAATCCTTTTGAGGTGTGTGGCAAAATATTTCTCACTTGAAAGATTGTATGACAAAATGTGAAATTTCCAACATAGTTTTTTACTTTCAGAGTAAGGTGGCATTCACCACCCAGGAATGACCAATGGTCCAATTTAGAGTGAATGCAGACAGAGCCTGAGTAATATTTCAATTTAAATAGTAAAATAAAGAGGTTTAAAAAATAAGTTTTCAAAAATTGTCACTTTCTTCAATAGAGTTATATATTTATGGAAGGAAAATTATTTGCTATTTAACCATGTAAAGGAACAGGTTTCAAGTAACACATTTTCTTTTTTCCAGCCCAACAAGAGCCTAAAGTTTTGAGGTGTGTTGTAATAGTGGTTTTTTTATTCCAATATATAAAAAATACAATATGCAAAATTATATTCTGATCTCACAGTGTTCTGAAAACTGAGGTTTTCAAATATTTTCATTTCTAAATTTTGTTTTTAATTTTGATGTGTTAAAAAGTATTTCATGGAATAAAAAAAGTTGTAGATTAGTTCCTTCATTATATAAACAGCACAAACTCAAAAAAAATGCAACAAAAAATATATAAGAAAATGAACAAAACATTCATCTGACTTCTGAAAAACAGCTGACAGAGTTGACAAGAAGTGTGTTTTTATTTCTGATTAATGAACCAGATTATTTTTAAACAGATCAAGGTTACAAAACATGAACTAAATGCTTCTAATTAAACTGTATATAATGAAATATGACAAACTACCACAGATGAAGACATGAAGACAGACCCTTTTTCTTTCTTTGCCCTCTCCATGTATTCATCTTTCTCTTCTTTTTTTATGTATATAAGTAATAGTTTTATTTCCTTAAAACTTATATATATATATTTTTCCTCTGGTTTATATAATTAATCCAAAATCCATAAATTGCAATATTTTTCTTTTTTTAAAACATGATTTGAAAAAAATAACGTAGGTAATCGGAAAAGCAGCAAGATAATTGAATACAATAGAATTATAAAGTTAGAAATATTGAAGTGGCATTCTGGCCACCCATCATTCAATTCAATAATTTATTGTCATAATAACACAGAATAAATAACGAGTTTCTGTTTGAAAATCTTATATGGACGAAGTTTTAAGTCTTAAAAGGACTACTCAAATCTTCAAGCTAACGCTAATACTTATGAATGTAGTGAGTTAGAAAGGTAATCAAAACTGTTTACCAAACACAAGATCCATAGTTATCTTATTCAGATAGACGAACCCAACAGCAGGACAA
The DNA here is from genome assembly GCF_017639745.1 of Melanotaenia boesemani. Classification (NCBI taxonomy): domain Eukaryota; kingdom Metazoa; phylum Chordata; class Actinopteri; order Atheriniformes; family Melanotaeniidae; genus Melanotaenia; species Melanotaenia boesemani. The sequence continues at coordinate 28,798,510 of NC_055691.1, forward strand.
CTACCAGTGTTGCTCTACCAATTAGAACCTTATGACATAATGGACAAACCAAAAGATCTTCATAAGAGATGGACGTGTAGCCACTATGCTAATGTCATGTTTGTGAAGCCTTGATTCCAGACTTTGGCAACTTTCATGTTGGACAAAAAGTCTTTTGTGAGTATGAGTCATGAGTTGCATTTCACTTTAAACCATTTCCAAGTTGGCTTCAAGTCTGACACCAGATGACTATGTTGATTTTTCATATGTGATCTATGAGCCAGATTGAACAAATTCCTTACAAAAAGGCATGTGGCAGCCCACTGGGAGTTTGCCAGAGGGAACTGGAACAACTTTCAGACTACAAGAAGCAAAAACCTCTGATCAGATGAAACACAGATTGAAAAATATTAAGAAAAATTATGTTGTGTGAGAAGTAAACTAGGAATCAAGCATTGGCTCAATAATTCTAATAACATCCTTACAGTAACACTCAACCAGATAGTTTGTGTTCTCTTCTATTATTTAGTTTTGTACATGTTAACAGAGGACTGCGTGTTAATTTATTAAATAAATCAAACTATGGAACCCTAAGCCCAACTGCTTCCCGAAGCTGAGAAACTGCAGGTCACCACATTTGGTTCCGGCATGCCACGTTCATTTTACGCACCACGCCGCACGCTAGCAAGCGGCTATCAACACGTTGGCTGTTTTAAATGCACACAATGGCTGATTGGCAATGGCAAAGAAACACAGATTACATTATCTGAGGAAGAGAGGACATAGCAAAAGGGACAGAGCAGGAAATAAGACAAAAGTCAAAATAGGGCTGTCTTTTACTGTCTGGAGAGAGAGAGCAGTACAAGAAGAATCCAAGATGGATGCTGATTTAGCTGTTGATAGGGGGCATGTCACTGAGAAAATCTGTAGTTCTATAGTGCTTCTTTAAGATTAGTTTGAAAAATAACACTTTTGTTTCTGACTATATCTTCCTGTATAATATGAATATGGAAATAGTTTTTCATCTTTAAGTAATGTAGAAAGAAAATAGTCTCCTGTTTTAATTTTATTAAAAAAATTATTTATTGTCTTTAGTCTAAAATAATGAGCTCATCCATCTTCTAGAAATCTGTCTTAATTCACATTGTGTTTTCTAGTTAATTATATTGTTCCTGTGATGTCCCACACTGATAAAGTGATTACTATATGTAGATTCAGTTTGGCATCAAAGCCGCACTTGGTGCAGCCAAGGAATTCATTAGTGTCGGGGGCAATATGTGCAACCAGAGGATTCTCTAGCCCTTAAAAAGCAGCAGGGCAGTTTAGCTTATTAAATATTATAACTATCAGATGTGTTCAAACCCATTAGTGGCATTAAAGAGAAACATTACAAGGTAAAGGTTTTGGCTTTGCCTATGTAGTCAGTCCAGACTATGTATGTGCATGTTACCTGTAAACTATTTATTATCTATGCAAATAGAAAAAGGTCAAGGCTTGTTAGATACGATCATCATCATACCAGTCTATCATCATTCATCCCAACTCAGAGATTCTACATAAAGTTAAGGTATTTTCTGAGTATCTAATGAGGGCTGTGGTGTTATTTTCTCCCCCCTTCCCCTTTAATATTCTGAGCTTGATGAGAGAAACACACTAATTACACATACACAGCATACTTTTTTTTTCTTCTCGCTTTCTATACTGTGATGAAATACATGCACTTCTGGCAGCCAGGCCTTCATTAACTCTCCCCCCAAGAGACATGCATGCAAATGAACAGTGTTTGCACATCAATGAGCCACGTCACACCCAATACAGGGTATCAGTGTGTCCTGAACATGTGCACATTTACACAACTACTCACTCAGATAAAAATGTACAGTCATACTAGCACATATTATACATATATGATCTGTTCAAAGAAAGAGGAACAGAAGACATGGAAGCTAGTTAAGCAGAAGAGCAGTAGACAGACAGACAAAGGGAAAATAGAGTTGGGGCAGCTTATGTTGTGTCTCCATCCATCATAGTGAGGGTTATGTGTCTCTGAGCTGTCTGGGTGCTGTGCCATTACATCCATAATGCCTGTTGTCTCTCACTACACACACTATCAATCACATGCATACACTCATTCACACACACACACACACACACACACACACACACACACACACACACACACACACACACACACACACACACACACACACACACACACACACATGCAGGTCTTTCAGGTAAAATTAACCACTGTTTAATTTTGTCAGAGCAAAGCAATTACTTGCCAGAATAATATTCAGCGCTATTTTTGACTAAATATGTGTATTAGCTCATGTGCCGGTCAAATATTTGTTCATATGTCCTGCTGGGCTAGAGGGTTTATACTGAGAGAGGCTGTGTGAATGTTAATGAATGTGTTAATCCTGGATGTTCAGATGTCTTTAACCATGTCCATTGACATTCTGACAGGATCTGCTGTGTCCTCTACATGTAATCTATACATAGAATTGTAGGTTTAAGATTGCAAAACAAAACAAAACTAAATAGAAGTTACAATCCACTAATACAAATCAGTGATACTGATTTACTGTGATACTGAAGTGAGCTGGTTATTTGGCCATTTCGGCATCATCAGTACTGGTAGACATGAGCTGCAACAGTAGTAGAGAAGTTTGTTTCATTTACTTGGAATAATTTTGTTTTACCCATGGAAAAAAACAGATGTCCTCAAATTGACGGAGAGAATACAATCAACAACTATGCCCGACAGTTTTTAACGTGTTTTTGTTCAATTGTTATTTTATTAGAAAACAAAGAAAGACTAAAGAAATGTGATGCATCATGATTCAGCTTTCAGGCCTCCATGTTCTCTAACTTGTTGTCATTGGCCTTTGAAAACACAAATTAGTTGACCTCTGATATACTGTTCTTCCTGTACATTTCTTTCTAGCTTGAGCTGGTTTTGACATATGTATTTGTTTATATTTTTACTTTGGTGGGATGTGCAGCTACCATTGTGTTGAATGAGCTCAACTGGACAGAGGCATTGGAAGATGTTTTTAAGAAGAATAGAGAGGATGACCCGACCCTTCTCTGGCAGGTCTTTGGTAGTGCTACAGGCCTGGCTCGCTACTACCCAGGTAAATGAAAACAACCAAATAAACAAACAAATGAAGCCTAACTAAGGCCAGTAACTGCTTTGTATGACATTGAAGCTGTATGACCTTCCATTCTTAAGGTGGATTCATTAATAAGTTTTTTTTTTCTTTGAGTGGGATTATGTGAAGTAGTTATGAGTAGTCAGTGTCTTATCTGTAGTAGACAGTGGATGCTCTGAGTTTTAAGAATCATAAGCTTTCCTGATGGGCAGGCTAAAGCTTAAAGCTACCCACAAGGGGTTTACCAGAAGAGCAATTTTTTTCCCATGTAAAACAACTTAAATCTAAAAAAAATGTCTCAGGCTTTATCCTGCTACAGGAAGTAGGAATTGGCTTTGACTGGCAGGTCTAATCCCAAAACAATGCAAACAGCAAAAATGAGTGATTTTGAAAGTGACATCAATGTGTAATGTAATTGGAGAATTTGATGTATTTTCTGATCATTGCATTGCTGTTCAGTGCTGCTTGGTTTTACATAAAATTCATCAAAAATTAGAGCAATGCAAGTGGAATGTTTCCTCAATGCAACCAATAGAGTGTTGACATCTAAATATTGTTCAAAAAGCCAACATTTCTAGAGGTGTCTTTTAAACAAGGCAAATAAAGTTAAATGTATAGTGTGACAAGGATCTTACTCATGAAAACCACAAATATGTACTTTAAATCTCTGCAGTGCAGTCCTGCAGTACAGGCAATGATGTGGAGCAACTCTCAGTTGAGAAGGTGGTGATTAAGTAAACAAAAGTAGTGGAGGGGTAAATTTATTTTTATAAAGTGTTTGCTTAAACCACTATGACTCTTTTGAGGTTTTAGATAAAAAAAAACAAAAAAAAACAACAAAAAAAAAAAACCTTGTGGGTGCTTTTACAGTAACTTTAACTTGCCTGTCAGAAAAGCAAACTATTCATTAGTACATAATCTCAGCCTTGTAGTTATTTTATGTGATGGCATGTGCAGCAGTTTTATTCCCTATGGTGTGAGTCTTGACTAACTTTGATCTAAGCTTTTATGCAAAAACTGCTAAATTATTTTATTTGCTTTATTTGCATGGCAGCCAGTTATAAACTCTTGTAATTACTTTTTTTTTTCATGGTGCCGCTCACCAATAGCAGGCAGAAATTAACTGAATCCTGTTCTTCACACACCTAATTTTAGATGAATATTAAATCTAATTTCCTTTCTTTTTACCCCTGTAATGTGAGCATAAAAAAGTTAGAATTTAGATAATGTGATAGATTTAGGATTCTGTCCAACAAGCCAACTGTCACAACAAAACATGTCTGACAGTGACACATCGCTGAGATTAGGATGGCTTTATCTTGCTAGATTTTGTGAGTCTTGCAGTCACATGTTTCATAAATGACACCAAAATAGAAATGAGTGTTTATTCCTTTAATTAATGTATGATGTGATCTCCTTTTTTAGCCTCTCCATGGATGGATTCTCGTAAGACTCCCAGTAAAATTGATCTCTATGATGTCCGCAGGAGGCCGTGGTAAGAAGATCAGTAATTGTTCATTGTTGATTAGGATGCTGTATGAAAATACACACCATATTATATGCATGATCACTTTTTTGGTTAGTTGGAATAGATCTTTGTAACCAGAAATAAATATGGCATTTTGAATATTATGTCATGTGCATATAGGACTGTAAAAACAATTGGTTCAATCGAATAACAATTTCTAGAAATTTATTACATTTTTATTTATTGATTCTACATAGTATGTGTCAATGCTATCATACAAATCAAAATTTATTATGGAAATTATTTACCCTTAGTATATTATCAACTGCTGTATTAGGTGTGTTTGTCAAAAGTGTTTCTTTTTTTTTTTTTTTTTTCTTTCATCAAGGTACGTTCAAGGAGCTGCCTCACCTAAAGATATGCTAATCCTGGTGGATGCGTGAGTAGCTTGATAATCTTACAGATCCATAACCTTCTTATATCTGTCATTTTTCTTCTCATCATAATGCTTCTTTATATTTACCATATAATTTAATCTGTTTCCTAACTTAAACTTAGTGAAATTTTATAGCTAAAGAATAGAGTACATACTGTTATAGAGCTGTCGGGCTTCTCTTTTTTTCTTTTTAGGAGTGGGAGTGTGTCTGGTTTAACTCTTAAACTGATCAGGACATCTGTCAGTGAAATGCTGGAGACTCTGTCTGATGATGACTATGTCAATGTAGTTTATGTGAGTATCAGAAAACCTTTCACTCATTCACTGATCTGTTTGTGTGAGGGCAAGATGAGGATTCATGCTAAGATAAGGGACATAGAATAAAAGATTGATTCATATTATGAATGTGTATACTTAGGTGCTTATTTAACTTATAAACATTCAGATAAAGTTTTGCATCTGCACGTGTCAACACATGAACAACCCATTCTCATGCGGACGTGACATATACTCGAACAAAAGAGGCAGCAAGATGGATGACAAGTGCTGAAATATGGATTTCTTTCAAGTCTGGCCACCCTGAAACAGGCCTTTAATGAAATACCCACTGCTCCATTTGGTGCTCAGGATTAAAACTCTGCACCACATACCCCCACCCCTCCTCCAGACCCACTGTTGTGGGCACCGGTATGGATGTCCATCCCCTGTGCTCCTAAAGAAATTAAAGCTGTGCTTCTGACTGCAGTGAACCCCACGAAAAAGCCATCCATCAATCTTTTTATCTTTCCATCATCTCTACCTTTCATCATAAAGTGATGAAATTCCTTGCAGCATTTCACTGTAAACCTCTATTCATCTCTATGTGTCAATGCATGGTCTATTCAATATATGCCTCCTCTCCTGTATTCACAATATTCTATAACTTCCCCTGCTATCACTGTTTCCACTTTCTTTTTCCTTCTTTTCTGCTTTTACCCCCCACCAATCACTTCCAGCATTCCTCTTCTGCACTTTTCCATCTAGGGCCACAACGTTTGTGATTACACTCAGAGAGAACCAATCAGGAGATTGTTTGATGGAAAGATGGGTACCCATGGAGGTATTTGTTGAGATGAGTCTTTATAGAGATTGAAGCTATCACCGTTGTCCTCACAGAAAGACAGCCATTCACATTCTCTCTCCTCTCCATGGGGACCTTTTGTTTTGGACACAATGTATTCTGATCTGTGGTGGACTTGTGATTCTGCAAAGATGTGTAATTACTGGAATCTGTTGGAGAGCTAAGTGTGCCTGTGGCCATATTTCACAGGAAGCCAAACTGACTGAGAGATTCTTTCAAAGAGTATAATCCTTTTTGATTTTCATGTTGCTTTTGGACTTGTTTTTTCTATGTGTTAAAACTCAGAGGGTGCATTTGCCATCCATGAGTGTTAAAAAATACACAAGGATGCAAAACGATCATTTAGTTTCCAAAAGATAATTCTAATTTGAAAAATATATTTTAAACATTTATACAACTGTAAACACCTATTTGTTTTTTTTTAAATATAGAGTACTGAACACACGTCACAACGTCATCTCAGGGCACTTTACATACAAGCAGTTCAAGCCAATCTATTTTCATCCAGTCAGTATTCATGATTGATGAATTGATGATTAATAATATCCTAGCTAAGGTAACCAACAGACTGCAGAGTGAAACTAAACTTTGATTCAGTCACCCACCTGAGCATGCATTGGACAAAAGTGGAAAGGAAAAACTCCCTTTTAACACAAGGAAAAAAACCTCTGGCAGATCCCAGGTCTGCCTTGACCGGTTGGGGTGGAGAGGACAGGAAAGAGAGACCAAAAGGCATCACAACCTTTAGCCAGAACAACCTGCTGAGAGAGAAGAGGAGAAATACTTTAAGCTTGTTACAAACTCCACAAGAAAGGCGTTTGTTCTTGTTCTCGAGGCCTCAAGAACAAGAAAAAGGTTCCTATCTGGTCAGTTCATACTCCATGAGAAGCTTCATCTGCGATGGGGCAGGATTACTGCAGGGGCGATGTCTGTGTTTTTATGTGTCATGAAGAGACACGTACATGGCAGTGCGGGTTGTGCACGCGGTAGTGTCTGTGTCTTTAAATCCCACATGTATTGTATAAATTTACATACTTTTTTCCCACCTCAGTCAGCTGTTCATTAAAATGATCTGTTCAACCTGACATCGGGGAAATGCGGATGCCACAATTTTCCACTTTATTCTTTCCAGCGTTAACTACTCCCACCTCAAATGTCCGACCAATCACACAAAACTTCTTGAAGTTCTACGACAAGAAAGTTCTGCTCGGTGGATGTAGCGAAAACAAACCCCAAGATGTCTCCATTCACATCCTCAAGAACAAAATGACGTCATTTTGTTCTCGTGGCCTCGAGAACAAGATAAAAGTTCTCGCTTTTCGTATGTAGCATCCTTTAATGATGCCAATACTGTCAGGAGTTAATACATGGAAGATAATGAGCAGAGAGATGAAAAGGAAATTTCATGGAACGTCCCTATGCAGTATAAGCATATGGCATCATTACTAAGGGATGGCTAACTATCCCTAACTGTAAGATTTATCAAAAAGGAATGTTTTAAGCCTGATCTTAAATATAGAGATGGTGTCTATCTCCTGAACCCAGACTGGGAGCTGGTTCCATTAGAGAGGGGACTGATAGTTGCAGGCTCTGCCTCCCATTCTACACTTAGAGACTCTAGAAACCACAAGTAAGCCTGCAGTCTGAGAGTAAAGTTATCTTGTTGGGAATATATGGAACTATGAGATCTTTGATATACAATGAGGCTTGGTCATGGAGAACTTTAAATATGAGAAGAATGTTAAATGTTGTCCTACATTTAACAGGGAGCCAATGAAGAGAAGTTAAAACTAGAAAAAATATGTCTCCTTCTTGTTCTCATCAGAACCTTCACTGCAGTATTTTGGATCGTTTGGAAACTTTTCAGGGCACGTTTGGGACAGCCCATTAATAAGGAAAAACAGTAGTCCAATTTGGAAGTAACCAAAGCTTGGACTAGTTTTTCTGCATTATTCTGTGAAAGGATGTCCCAATATAAGTGGAAGAAGGCACTTCTAGGCAACTGTTTTATATGTGAGCCAAAGAACAAATCTTGGTAATAAAAAACTCCAAGGTTCCTTACTGTAGTAGTGGAAGCCATATTGATGCCATCCAGATTAATTAAATAGTTAGACAATTTTTCCAGAAAGTTTTCCAGATCCAAAGACAACGACTACAGTCGTCACAGTTACAAATCTTTTCCTAATTTTACTGTCATGACTTTATTTCAGACATTTACTGAGGCCTGAGGTGCACCACCTAGATTTTCTTGGCGCACTGCTGCATTTATTGATGTAATTACAATATGTTTATAATTGCAATGATAATAAGTCATTAATGTGGCTACTTTTGTTGAATAATTATGACACGTAACATGCCATGCATTCTTCATCTAAGTAAGTGATGAAACATTGGCATCAAGATTATCAGAAGAGGTTGTAAACAATTCAGCAGTATGACCAGATAATTCAAATGATATATTTTGTTTCATTTTTATAATTTTATTTTTGAATATTAAAGAAGCACTACTTAACTTTGGAAAAGTTTCTCACTGATGTGCTCCACAACAAATAATTTTGCATCCATCTTGCATCCTACCTGTACATTAAGTCTTCGTTCGGTAAAAGTCAGTTTGATGTTGAGTCGTGCTTTATCTCTTGCTCTGTACTTTTTGATAGTTTTTCCTCCTGTCTGCCTCCTATAATGTCCTTTTGTATTTCTCTGATGAATTAGCCACGGTGTTCATACAAAACAGTCTGTTGATAGCCAGTTGCTGGCATGTGACACATTACATGCTGTAAAACAAAACCAAGCTGTAAAGTGGCAGAACGTCCTGAAAGAAAAAGTTGTGAATAGCAGTTTTTTAGCCTCTGGATGATGCAGGAACGTACATAGTAAATGTCACTGAGCCATCAAAACGAGTAAAAAAATGCATACTTTTAAGGCCAGAAAGTAACGTAATGCTACTTTAAACTAAACACATTGGTAAAATTTCCTGATAACTCATAAATGAGGCGCAAGTTAAGGCAAATGTAACAGGCTAAGGCGTATTCAGGAAAGTTTGCAGAAAATGAACAATTTGGACTTTTAAAATGTGGAATTGTCTAGCACTTCTGCAATCACAGTTGTATTAATTGCTCCATCTTGAAAATGTTGCACACTTATTTTCAGATGTCAAAATATGTTGAGCACAAACTTATTATAACCTACATGTAATAAAATATAATAATTAAATGAAAGAAATAATAGAAAAAGACAATATAAAAAAACATATGGAAACTGGAATCAGTTCCAGTTTTCCTGCCACTCATTAGTTTGTAAATGATAAACCAGGGTTCAGTTTGCCTTTTCTTCAACAGAATGCGTCATGCAGTTCTTCTGTTATTGACTCGCTCATTCATACACCTGCACACACAGCAGCATTTGTCTGGCCCCAAGGGGGGTGTTACCTGTCACTAAATCACTGGTCTTTGATAATACCTATTAATCATTAACCTCATTAACAGTAGCCCAGGGACTAAGTTGGATTTTTATAATGGAAGACACTCACAGTCTTCCTTAACGGCTTGGCAGGTCAGAAAATTGTTACTGGCTGGCTTTGTCTTCTCTTCCTATGTCTGTCTTATACTCTTAATTTTTCTTTTCACACTTGTGTTCTCACTTTCTTCAAGTCTCTCACCTCACTGAACCTTCATCACTTTCTTCTTGCCCGTTCAGCCATGTCAGTCAGCGTCAGTGCTGTTAGCCAGTGTCACTCCAGTAGGCAAACCAAAGTACCCAAGCAGCATCTCAGACAGTCTGCTGGGATTAGAGCTTGAAGATTAGCCGTCTCTCCTGTGTCATCACTAATCCATTTCCAAGGCCTGGACCATAACACACATATGAGTGCTGCTGTATTAGGACCAAGAGTATACAATAGAATTTCCAGTAGGTTGTTTCACATTTTTTTTAATTTTGTATATGTTCTACTTATATATAAAGTAAGTACTTTTCTAATTACATGGCTGTGTCATATACACTACACGAGCTCATTGTATGGGATAGAACTTCTCACGTTCCTGTTTTTGAATCTTATATTCCCACCTTCCTCCTCTCTTTTTATCCTCTCATCCAACAATATGGTCTCACCTTCTTCAAGTCTCTTAATAATTGATTATTTGATCTAAAACTCTTTTTTCCTTTTTTTTGGTTTTCTTTTTTTTGTGGGCAGTGACATGTGTATGTGATTTTTTTATTTTTATTTTATTGTGTTCTTGCCTTGAGTCAGTCAGCCAACATGATATTGCCTTTTAGTCACGTAGAGACGTGTATGTCTGGTATCGTCACTCTAAAAGAAAGCCAAGGCTGCCAGGCTCATGGGAACACACACATGCATAGTCACAGACACATATGGCTCTTTTTGCCTGCTCGTCTGTGTAGATCAGTGTTTTCAGCCTCCCATTTGGCCATCTCACAGAGACACATTGATTAGTTGAGATCGATGAGGTGCAGCTTTGTTTTAGAGTTCTGCAACAAATGCAGTGTGGTTTTCATGTGCTGGTTTACTACTCTTTTGTCCCCTCTCCTCCATATTATGACAACTTCTTCTATCATTTATATGGTTATCAATACTTGTAATTGAGAGCATATAGAAAATTTCCTTCACTTCAGTCTAGATCAAAGTTTCAGGATCAGATCAGATATTTACCTATGAAAATACATAAAAAATTGGACTGAGCTGGAACAGAGTTCAGTCCAGAAGCCATAACTTGGGTTAACAAGTGAAGTATTTGCACATATATATGTTGTAAGGGTGAAAACGTAGAGGTCTCACCTTTTAAAGGAAAAAATATGGTGTTGCTTCCTATCCTCATTTTTATATAGCTGAATCTAGTTTCCATGGGTACCAAATCGTTGAGCTCCAAGGAAGTGAAGCAATTAGAGGGGCTTGATGAATGTGTCTGTTTACCAATGCTTGATAACAGCCAAGGCCAGGTGGGAGTGTTTGTGTGTTCTTATGTCTGTATGTGTGTGTGTGTGTGGGCATCATTTGTATTTGTTACACATGCACACATGCTATTATTATATGAATAATTTGCAAGTCATAACTTCTTGCCTTTGCTTCCTAGTTTAACACCAGGGTGAAAAAGACAGCATGTTTTGACCATCTGGTTCAAGCCAACGTGAGAAATAAAAAGCTGCTGAAGGATGCTGTACAGAACATCACAGCCAAAGGAATTACAAACTACACTAAAGGCTTTGAGTTTGCTTTTGAGCAGCTCTCAGCGGTAAGAAAAACATGCTATTTTGTCTGTCTTTAGTGTGACGTGGAGCACAGCTTTTAAAATAAGTTTTCAACCAATGGCACCTGTGAGTTAAGCAGCTGTACATTGTTGTCTTTTATCGCCATCTGCTGGTTGAATGTGTTACTCCTGCTTAGCTGGATAATCACAGAGAAGTATTGTTACAGATGAGTGGTCAACACATTTTTTATAAATAACAATGACTGTGCATTTGTGAAATTATAAATTATTTTAAATAACTATTTAAAATCTGTTTGGTACCAAGTGAGATTGATCTAATATGAATTGTGCAGGGAATGCACCCATATTTGTGGAATTTGGCTTTGAAATTACTTTGAATCTAAATTTTTAAAAATTAAAAATCTTTTTTACTTGTCTGTTTTCTGTGACTAGACTAATGTGAGCAGAGCAAACTGCAACAAGATCATCATGTTGTTTACTGATGGAGGAGAGGAAAGAGCTCAGACCATACTGGAGAAATACAATGCTGACAAAAAGGTAAATGGACCAAATACACATCTCTGTCACTTTAGAGGTAATTTCATTGCTTTTCATTAATTATGTCATGCTTAACTCCCAACTTCATTGTTTTAATCATAGTCTAAACTTAACCTTACTCAATGGCAGGGTCTTTAATAAAAGTTTTACATTTTTTTGGGAACTTACTTTTTGTTTCCCAAAAGGAGGTCTTTCCTCAGGATGTGATGCAGTAAACAGGTTTAAGTACTTGCAAAATAAAATTTACAAGCATGCACTTGCATATGCACAGATAAGCAAGTTAAATATTAGATTTTGGTGCTCCATTTGAGTTGACATATCAAGGGTTCATCCTCTACCCAGAACTTCATGCAGGGGCAATTTAAGTCTTTTTGCATACTTTATAACATTTTATTTTTATTTAATTTAGCCTTTATTTTAATGGGGTAGATGTTAGAGATCAAATCTCTTGTATGAACTGGGCCTGGCATAAAATGATGACCTGCTCATGTAACCATGCACACCCGTGACTATCACAAATCCATCTTACACAGATTCTCTTTAAACATTTTTTTTTTAAATTCAGGACACATATTGGAGAAGTCTGTAATAAAAACAATCAAAAGTGTTTAAAAGAATGAGAATTACTTCTATTGAAGCTGTGTCACTCATCTTGGTTGTCATAATTATGAGATATAAGACGTTGATTATTTAGTTTCTTTTGTGTCAATTGATTTATAGAAATGTAAAATAATCCTGTGTTTGAATTCAGCTTTCAGTGGTTTAGACATGGTATAAAGAGTACTTATTATAATATAAAATATTATATAAGGTACAAGATAAACAAAACACTCACACATACTAAAAGCCACATGCCAAATATTGGGAAAACTGTTTCTTGCTGCCAAAACAGCTCTGACGTTCCTGAACCTTTGGAAAGTTTGTAGAAGTCATGTGGTGTCTGGCACCAGGATGCTGGCTTGTTTTTGTGGTGTCTTCCATCAAGTTGTAATTTTTCATAACCATGTTCAGATGTGTGGTATGTGTCATGGTGAACTTCTGCATGAACATCAGGACTAATGGTTTCCCAGCAGAATATTGGATTGGAATGACGTGATCAATGCTATTCACTTAACCTGTCATTGCTTGTTATGTTATGACTGTAGATTCTAGACCAAGTAAAAAAAAAGGATTATATATATATTTCACCAGTGTAAAGGTAACTGTGTGCCATTGTAAATGTTTTTTGTTTTTTTTTTCCAGGTCAGAATCTTCACCTTCTCAGTAGGACAACACAACTATGATAAAGGACCTATTCAGTGGATGGCCTGCTCCAACAAAGGTGTTGCACATTATTGCTAGTTAGTTGTAGTTCTAGTAATAGGTAATATTTTTCCCACCAGCTAATCAGCTCTATTTGAAGGCTTTATATACTTGTGTTTTTCCAGATTAAGATGCCCAATAAAACATATGGGACAGATAGTGAATATTTTAAGAGAGCAAAGTAAAAAGACAGTGGACGTAATTTTAGAAACAGCTCACGAGTCCAAATATCCTCAGCCAGATGTGTCTAATCCCTCATAAAACTCAATGGAAGCTTTGCAACCCACATTCTTTTCCCTGATACCCTGTTGCCTGTCTTCCTAAAAAGTTTTGTGATGGTTTCCTTAGGTTACTTCTATGAAATCCCCTCCATCGGAGCCATCAGAATAAACACACAGGTGATGTTAAGCTATTATTTATTGTTTTTCCCCCTTCACCAAGCATTTAAAAAGTCCACAAAAAATAGCTGTTGTTGTTTGTTTATTTTAGGAATACCTCGATGTCTTGGGAAGACCCATGGTTCTAGCAGACAAGCAGGCCAAACAGGTTCAGTGGACTAATGTATACCTCGATGCTTTGGTATGACATCGTTCTTGGTTGTGTTGTCATGAATAAGAAAACTTTCAGGAAATATCTACATCTTTGTTTATTCTACTCTGAAATATTGCTGAATGGTTCTTTCGCTTGATTCTCCATCAGGAACTGGGTCTGGTCATCACTGGAACACTGCCTGTTTTCAACAGGACCAAGACCTTCGATGACAGGAATGGCGAGGTAAAGTAAATAAATTCATGAGCACACAATGGGTGGAGTCTTCCTGGTTGTGTGTTACTCCTCATCTTTTCTTTCATTTATTTCTCCATCAGCACCAGAATCAGTTGATTCTTGGTGTAATGGGGATTGACGTGTCTCTTGATGACATCAAGAAGCTCACGCCACGCTTCACAGTGAGTGTAACACAACCATGTGTGATCACGTGCATGTATGCAAGTGCATTTAACACACACAAGACTCGTGGCATGCCCAGTTGCAAAGACCTTGCTTGTATGTTTTCCTCTTGAGTAATTAGTATGTGATTTGATTCATTGGATGAGTTGTTCCTTACTAGTCATTCACAAATAAGAATGCTCTAGTGGTAATTATGCCCATTCCCTTGTGTTATACCCATGTTTTGTGACCTCTGAATTCCTTTTTTTTTTTTTTTTTTTTTAGTTTTTTAACTGCCTTTAATACAAAATTGTCATTATTCCATATAGTGCGTAGGCACAGTGGCATCATCAAGTTTTCAGGATTAAAAAATAATTTGTTCCATTTATCTTTATACCAGATTGGCCCAAATGGATATTATTTTGCCATTGATCCAAATGGATATGTCCTGCTACACCCCAATCTTCAGCCAAAGGTATGACATCTACCATATGTGTGACTTAGCATGGTCATGGCTAAATTTATCATATTATACCCTGACTATTCCACATAGTTCCCCTGTAAATTCTTACAGTCAGTGAATAATATGCAGCCTAGCATATGGTGCAGACTCTTTTCAAACTTTTCCATGTGCCGTCACCTCATCAATCTTCATGAAGAGAACCTATTTCCCAGTTAGTGTATGACTTGATAAAATCAGTCCTTAGATACTGGCTGGAAGGTCACTTCAGCCATGTGGGATTTCTTAGATATGAGAGCTTGGCAATGAACTGGCATATATGTTTAAGAAAGAGGGATAAAAAGAAACTTTGTGGCATATTGTAGGGATAATGTGTCTTAAAGTGGTTAAAAAAGCATGCCATAGCACAGCAAAGCATGCCACTATAATGGGATTTCCACCATTATTAGAATCTCTTGAAATTAATCAATCTTCGGTCTCTTAAACTATGCTTAATGTCATTTAAATATATACTTCGAACATTTTTTGTTTTGCTAACATTATCCATTTTTACAAGGCTTAACATTTAAATTTGAGGGAAACACATAAAACTTCCACTGCAAATGAAGTGTCAACTAATCTACCAACCCTGATGCTGCCAAAGGCCCTGCATAGTCTCACAGTTTGTCAGATAAATGCAACAGGACTTCTAGCCACTGGCAGGTATTTAAATGTGACCTAATAAAAATTAGCCATGACCCCACAATAGATTCCAGCCCCTTTTCTTTTTTTTTTTAGCAAATCCTATTGCAGCTCAATACCTTCAGCCTGAGGCAAGCTGGCGCTGACAGGCTGCATACGGGCCATGTGCTGCTCAGAACTTCAAATGGCACCTCATTGGATCTGAAGCTGCAGGCCCCACGCACTAAGACAAATAGTTATGGATCCAATTATTTGAATTCTTGGTTTAATTCTTTTATTGATGTGGTAATTTGCATGCTGCCAGTACACATTACTACTATACACTTGTAACTGTGGGCTCTTGGAAGTAAGAAGAAAAAAAAAGTGACTTTTATATCGTATGAATTTTTCTATCATTATAAAAGACAATAAATAAGGTAGTAACAGTGGTGATTATAACACCATGGCACAAAGGCTTTGCTGGTTAATGTAATGGCAGATGTCCTGTAAAGCTTCATATAATTTATTCAGACAGTTTCAAGTATTCATTTGTACAGGAACATTTTAATCTGATTAAAGTTATGTGTGCATGTAGTGTTTTCACTATGCTAAAGCAGCAAATCACATAATCTATCTTTTTTTTCTCTTGTCAACTCTAAAAACCAATTTCCAACAAATTATAAAGCATCAAAATTCATCACTGTACATTTCTTCATAATTCTGCAGAAGAAGATTCGTAACAGGAAGCTCAGGCTCAGTAATAAGTATGCTGTCACTTTCCATGAGGTGAGACGATGTAGGTGCACTTAGAGTGCAGGTGTCATTTTTAAGTTGTAGAGTTGTCTGTGTTGCAGTCTCATAGATGTAGTAATAGTGACCTTTACATCTCAAAAGAAATAAAATTAAACTGCAATGTAGTTTGCAGCTGAAATAATAGTGCTGATAGTGTGAGCATAGCTTTATGTGTAGTGCTGATAATTATGCACATGCATCTGTGTGGATTTATTTTGTGGTTAGATTTACATCCTCCCCATCCAGTGTATCCAAGAAAAAGGGAGTCTTTCTTTATGGTCCAATGCATTGCAGTTTTGGTAGCATTAAATCCCCACCACAGATTTTCTCAGTAAGGCACCCCCAACAAATAATTCAGCATCTGTCTTGCATCCCACCTACAGTGTCTCCAGTCAGTAGAAGTCAGTTTGATGATGACTCCTGTTCTGTCTCTTGCTCTGTCCTTCTTTCTGTTTATTTTCCTTGTTTCCTTTAATAATGCCCTCTTTCATTTTTTTGTTGGATCAGCCACAGTGTGGGTTCAAAACGAACACAGAGTGTCAATATTCAGCATGATGCAGTGGCATGAAGAGAAATGCTGCTGTAAAGTGATGTGCTAGGATGGAAAAAAAATATGCACAATAAATGCTGCTGTACCATCAAAACAATCCAGAAGTACAGAGTTTAAAGGTTGAAAATGTATGTAGTGCTACTTTAAGAAAAGAAGGATATATAATGTTAGTTTAATATAAATAAATAAATGTGCAAAGTAACATACATACATTTTTTGTTAACCCTCTGCTGCATGAATTATTTAGTGGTGTCACATTTTTTCACATACAATATTTTACTTTTACATTTACAGTGATCCTTCTCTTTATTTTCAACATTACTTGATTTTTTATTTAGTTTATTTTTATCTTTTCTATGAAAATATTTGTAAAATATGTTGTCATTTATATAACATAAAAAATACAGCATAAGGGCTGGGACGCGCTTAAGAAAATTGAATTCATTAGAGGGTTTGTAATTAATTAATCTTGATTAATCACTTTTTAATAGCATAATATTTACACCAAAAAGCAACATTTTTTAGTTTTATTAGTGTATGACAGTATGAAGTAATAGACACAGACATTAATATTGTAAACTCAAGTTCTAGTAATGTCTGGAAAAACGTGTTTATTTGCATTTCAATTCAAACAGTAGAAAAAGAAATAGAAAATATCTCTGGTTATGTTACGATACTAGAAAAAGCATTACATTCATTCACGTTAGTTTCCAAAAGTCTCTAATAACACCAGAAAACATCACTAGATTTTTTAAAAATTTAAAAATTGCTGAATATAGCGCCAAAGTAGTTAAATTAGCCACAATTACATGCATTAATTTAATCGGTGGACTGACAAACGTTCCGTGTTGTATGGAACACAAACTGCGATTAAATGCTTTAGTTTTTTTTTGTAATAGATCATAACTAACGCAGTATAGTTCCACCCCTAATATATGTATATATATATATATATATATATATATATATATATATATATATATATATATATATATATATATATATATATATATATAGATATATATATATATATAGATATCGAGACCTAACATATTAATTAATATGACTTCTGTTTTCCTGTCAAGTTGGTAAACGGATCAATGTGACCTCACAGTAACCTCATGTTAGAAACATAAATAATGATCTCACTTTAATGTACTATTCTAGTAAGCATTTTCCCATCAGCCCTAAGGCACATTGTCTCACTGAATCAACCAAATGGAAGATTGTGGAATACTGATAGTGACCTTGGGCCCTTTCAACATCTGAATAGGAATTACATCATCCAAGGCCCCATGCTGCAGCAGAGTTTGATTTTGATCTTATATCCTATTGCTCTTCAACAAATCTCATGATGATACAGTACCATCTCATTTTCATTCTCTCTATGTTGTTTAATATTTTCCCCTCGTTATCATTTTTCATCTTGCTTTTCACATCATTCATCATCATCTTCTGTTTTTTTTTTCCCCCTCCTGTCATACTGCACTTTTGATGTTTTATTTTGCATCACCCAGGGTTGTACCTCTTGATCTTTTATTCTTTCTTTTCTTATTTTCATGTCGCGATGCCTCGTCTCCATCGTCTTCCTTTGCTGCTTCTATTTATTTCACTTACCATGTAAGATGCTCACTTCACTGCTTTTCTTGTCTGTTTCAATTACCTCTTAACTACTTTAAAACTTAAGCTCACATATGTCTTGAGTTAGCATTGTCTTATTATATGCCAGTGTAAAAGAAATTGTTAAAAGCATAACTTAGCCTACATTTTGTTACCCTACATGTTGTTTGAGTGTAAAAAGGACAGACTGGTATCAAATTCCAAATACAACTGTTTTACAGAGAGGGACTAGATTACTGCTACTTTTTTATACCACCATAAAGCCACTCAGGCGTATTGGGTTTTTAAGAGAGGACAATAACAGAGTTCAGTGTCAATTTGTATCAACTGATTCAGCTGTGTCCTGTGTCAGTTTTAATGTCAGAACACCACCCTTTGTCTTTTTTTTATTTTTATTTTTTTTCTTTAAGCCCTGCTTCTGATTAGATTCAAGTACGGGGACCAAAAGAAGAAGAACAATAAAAAAGAAGGATTGGCATTTCTCCTTAATTGACTACCAAATATTTTTTTATTTACTTTATGTAATTAAATTTATACTAACAAACATTTCCATTAATATCTGGGCTTGGTGGCAACTTGATAAAAAGCCTATGTTTTCAACAGCATACTGAAAAAATAAACTTGTTAAATTATAAATAAAGGACTTTTTTAAAATACAAAAATAAGTAAACTGGCTCTGATTATGTAACAGAGAAACATTTTAAGCAGTATGATGGATAAACTTTGCAGTTATATATTAGGGGAAATATGTTAATGGCCTGTTTCATATAATGTTTCTACATTGTTTTTATTATTAAATTAAAAGTTAAAGATTCAGAGAGGTTTGCATGTTTGAATAATTGTTAGGATGATGGCAGTGCAACTGGTTTAGGGGCTTAGTTTAAAGCTGAAATTTTCTTTTTTAGTAAACTATTTTGACAACAGCAGTCCTAAAAATTGGGGCAAACTATAATTTACTTATGCAAAAAATCTGTGGTTCAGAGTATTTGTATTATGCATTTGCTATGAAAAGTAAAGAGTTAAAAAATATGTGGTCCTAGTTTTGTGAGGGAAAAATGTTCTGTAGGGAATGACCTGCTCCAATTAACCCAAGGTAGTTTTTCAGCCCAGGTCTGCAACTGAATCTAGAAGTTTGCACCAACACAACAAAATGACAAACTTTGGTAATTAATTGTTGTGACCACATAAAAAATTAAATAAATGGATGACAACACTTTCAAAAGGGATTTATGGCCGGAGCAATGTCCACATTACCTTTAAATCTTACACAGAATCTTTGTTTGTTTCAACTTTTTAGTTGTTGTTAATATTAATTTTTCAAATTTCACCATTTACTTAAATATTTCTTGTGTCTTTATAATTATTCAAACATTGTTCTGGTCAAGCTACAAGTTAAAAGTAATTGTACAGTGATTTATGTCGCTCTAGATTTGCTCCAAGTTGCCACTGACTCAATGCATGATATAGTCTGAACAATGACTCATGCAAGGGTCGAAAGCATTGGCAGGACTATGATCCAGATTTATAGAGAAGGACTAGATTCCTCCCTGTGGCTGACTAATAGTAAGAGCACACCTCTAAAATCATGTTGTTAAATGGCCCACTGCACTTTATTACATTTCTCTGTATCAACTCAGTAATCTTTAGATGAAGTGATCACAAGAAAAACTGCTTCCAGCTTTAGTCTGGATGAGCCTAAAGTCAAGAATTCTCTGTTTTTCTCTGATCAAATCATTATTTGTTTGTGTGTGTGTGTGTGTGTGTGTGTGTGTGTGTGTGTGTGTGTGTCTGTGTGTTGTTTCTTAGGTTTGAGTGTAGTTTTCTGGTTTAGTGACACACTTCAGACTGAAATGTTATCCCTTCCACAGAATCCTAAATTCCAGGAGCCTGTAACGCTGGACTTCCTTGATGCTGAGCTGGAGAATGACATAAAAGTGGAGGTAATGCACGCACATACATAGATCAGTCCCACTCACGCACACATTTTCTAGTGCCAGATGTTTAATGTCTTCACAGGAAACAGCTACATGTTGTGTCTTCTTCGGTTTATTCCTGAGTTGTTAGTATAAACTTATTAACACAAATAAACTGAGTCAGAGACAGTAAAGTTACACTGTCTGTCTGTCTGTCTGTCTGTCTGTCTGTCTGTCTGTCTGTCTGTCTGTCTGTCTGTCTGTCTGTCTGTCTGTCTGTCTGTGTGTCTCATGATGCAGATTAGAAAAATGATGATTGATGGTGAGACAGGAGAACGCACCATTTACACGCTGGTCAAAACTCAAGATGAGGTAAGTCAAATTAATCATATTATTATAAATTTGTTTGGATTTTATTAAAATGAGATATATAGATTTAGGTTTGCATTTTCAACATATAATGAAATAATGCTGTAAACTGTTGTTACTATAAAAATATGATTAAATGAATGGTTAATTAAGGTTTTACATTTAAACTGCTGCTCCTTACATTTATCATTTGTGTGCATTATTTCTGATAGAGATACATAGATAGAGGAGTCAGGACCTATACATGGGCACCAGTCAACGGAACAGATTACAGGTAAGAGATCTTTTATGATGTTTGTTTCAGGCTCATTATGTTTGTCTGTGTGGAAGCTACCATGGAGAAAGCCAACAGGTGTCAGTGTCCTGCCTACCAGCTTTGCTTGGTTAATTGGAAACTTGATTGAGAGATCATTTTTTACATTTTACTAAACATGTAAAGGACACTTTACAAAGTTCTGCTGTAAACTGAGTTTTACTTTCATGTTTTCTGCAGCCTGGCCCTTGTTTTGCCTAAATACAGTGAACACTTCATTCAAGCTAAGCTGGGGGATGATATAAGACAAGCCATATGTGAGTATGACATCCATGCAAATGAATTTTGTTATTGTCTCACAGCTAAACTCCCATGCATACCTTCTTTGGGTCATACTCTTAAGTATTCATTGCTTTGTAATACTGCTTCTATCTGGGACCTCAGCCACTCCTTTGTATTTGCAGTTCAGATCAGTGAATTCCCACTGTGCTTGTCTTTTGTAGTGTAACCCACTGGTCAGTCGCCCTTCACTCCCACACAAGCTATTCCACATGCTTCTCCTCTCATATACCCAGCCCAAGCACACAGTCTTTTGATCTTGTCTGTATTTTGTTCTTCTTTTCCACTTTACTCCCTGCATTTGGCTCTTCTTCTGCTTTAGAAGAAAACAAAAGCTCCCTTTTCTTATTATTGTCATGTCTATTACCCAACAGTTTGCTTCTTCAAGACCTTACCATAGTAAATATTCATCTGATTCCAGTTCTTACAATATTGCTGTCTTTAAGTCTGACTTTTTTTTCTGATATTCACCATGGTAATGGGTTTTCTTTAGCAGAGCTTTCAACCTTTTTTCTCTCTATCTTTCTAAGCATGCTTTCTATTCAGATCCCTCTCCCTTCCCTCTGGATTTATTTTTTATTTATCCTATTTATATATTTATTTTTGCTGTTGTTGCGCTCTCAAGGTTGTGGTACAGTCTGTCTGCTTCATCTACCAGCTCACAACATAGCGGATAGAATAGATGCTTATAAGTCACAAGGACCGAACTTAGTCATACACTAACATGCTGTGCGTGCAACTCTTTGTACAGCTCATTGCTTCATTATGCTGATTAAATTCCTTCTCCTTGTCTCTCTTCTGTGTTGAAATTTTACAGCTTCCTCTTGGGGTAAGTATCCAGTGTTATATCTCCTGTATCTACCTTATCCCATGTTATGCTCCCCACTCCAAAAGCATGTTTGATTTTTATTATCTCTGTGTGGTTACATGTCACTCCAGAGAGTTGAAGGAATGGCTTTGGGTGACATATCGCTCAACATTAATAGCTAAGTGATTGAAAGAAACCTGATTTTCAAAAGGCAAAATGATTTAAAAGGTACATTATAGTTAAAAAATAACATAAAAGTTTTTTATGAATTCCTTCTGCCAGAGGGATCTTTGTCTGGGAAATGTCTGTGCTGTTAAAGGACTGTGATGGACTTCAGTCTAAGTTTTTTGCAGTGGTCATACTGAGGTGTGTGTAAGATCATCCTCCTGCAGAAAAAGTAATCCTCCTTTTGGCTCCGTGATTTTTAGTGACAGCCTGCTTATAGATTTCTCTACATTTCACTGAATTCCTTCTTTCCTCTACTATTGAAACCTGACCCTCATGACACAGGCTGCAAGTCCAAAGAATAACTGATTCAAGATTTCTTTTCATATCTTTGCTCATTGCAACTAAAAAATTAAAAGTCTCTCATCTTCATGCAAAATGCATTAAAGTTAAGAAGTCTGATTTAGAAGTTTCATATGAAATTCTACTGTGTGGATGCAGGGTTAGTTTTCCTCTGATGAATATATTGAAGTATATAAACAGTGCTTTAACACTCCAGAGTCAGAATTCTCTTGAAGGTCTTTTTCACACAAATGCAGACTTTGATTTGCATTTCCAGTAATTTTATCCATCTCTAAATGCTTTCTATACTACTGTACTGCCTTCTACCTCAACAAGCCAATGTAGCTGAATAATTTTGATTTTATGACACTATCCGGCACCTATTTACACACTTCTCTTCTTGTTCTCACCCTAAAGTAGTACAAAACAGAAATACATTTACTCTGGATTGGTGAAAATAATATTTCCTTCTTGTCTGCCTTTTGGAAATCAGTTCATTTTGTACTTGCTTAACTATTCATTATAATGTGAATTATTTGGTTTTAGGCATGAATGGATCAGTAGATGATTCCATTTTGATAAAAGCAAAATGGATTAATATGAAAAACTGAGAAAAACTTTAGATTTTTCTTATAATTATCAGTTTTTATTGATTTTTTTCATAACTTTGACATGACAACACTACAGAGCATAAACAACTTATGGTGCCGTTACTCTAGCCAATGAGATTTTGAGTGAGTGTTTCAGCTCTTCTATCACTACTCTTCTACCATAACAAGCCTGTCACTGTGCCATAAACACTGTCAGCGCATTTACAGGCCTGTTAAAGAAGGCAAAACACCATGTCTTACTGCCGCAGACCACTCCAGCTGGGAGTTTCGGACTCTAAAGTTCTCTGTACAGCCATATAGAGTTTCACACTGGAGCCAGACCACCAAAACCTTAAACTATCTTACCACTTTCATGCAGTAGGTGGTTTCTGCAGCCACTTGCCCTCATTATTCTTGATGAAGGATCTCTAGCCAAGGGATGGATGAACAGAGATTTATTTATACATTTTTTGTTTTCTTTCATCCATATAGCAGCAGTGCTGTATTTGTTGAATAAATGACCTAATACTGGGGTTGAGGAGATGGTGACAGATAAGTAAAGAGCTACAAAGCAGAGAAAAAAATCAAATGGTGTGGAAAGACACTGGACTTAGAGACACCCTGCCCATTATATAGAGACAGAGTGACAATGAATGTGCTTGTAATGTTTTATGTGAAAGACATTGTTTCATCCAGCACCAGATTTCCAGGACCCCAAGGAAAGTCAGTGTTCAGTAATTGCTTTCGCAGACTCCACCACATGAGTCAATATATTTTAAAGGCATTGTCCAAAAGTCCTCATTTTAAGAGAGCAGTGAATGATGGCTGATGATGCCTGTCCTGTCATTTATGAGATAAGAATTACAAGATAGTATTTTAAATTAATTCCAGAGTCAGCAAAGCTTTGCAAGGAATTTGCTCTGATATCAAACAGTGTTTGTTATTTTGTTGTTTTCCATAATCATCTATTAGTCCTTTTTTTTTAACAAAGTGTATCTTAAGTGCAT
This sequence comes from Melanotaenia boesemani, assembly GCF_017639745.1. Classification (NCBI taxonomy): domain Eukaryota; kingdom Metazoa; phylum Chordata; class Actinopteri; order Atheriniformes; family Melanotaeniidae; genus Melanotaenia; species Melanotaenia boesemani. The sequence continues at coordinate 28,822,527 of NC_055691.1, forward strand.
CTTTTTTCACCTTAAGATATTTCCTGTTGGAAATAATAATCACAGCATAGTTTTGTTTTGGTTTTTGTTTTTTTAAAACCTACTGTGGCAAAAATGCACAAATCCCAGCATCTTTCTCCAGGTATGACATAATTTGTCAGATGACGAATGCATTTTTATCACCTTCTGTCTTTCTTACTTTTGCCTCTCCCCGACTCTTTGTCCCTGGGGTCCCCACAGGACAAGAAGGCAAGTATTTCTCAGTCAGTTACTCTCTCATGCCTCCCCACTTTTACTCTATTCACACTCTCTACCATAATCCATCACCTCATATCTGTCCAGTATGTTTTGTATCTGTGTGTGTGTGTGTGTGTGTGTGAATGTGGGAGCCTGTTATGGAATGTGGACTGGTGGCTACATATCAACCAAAAAGCATTTCTTAAGAAAAAAAAGTCTATCATTTCAAGAAAAGTGATCCAGATTTATTTCTTGATGGGGAAAATATATGTTTTGATACTTTATTCCATAATTTGAAATCAATGACCCTAAACAAATCACTTTGTGTTTTCCAAAGCCATGGAGACTATACAGCCAGAGAGTTTTGATGAGTTTGGTTACACCTACATTGCTCCAAGGTGAGTGATCCTCACATTACTGTACAAAACACACATGGAAGTAGACAAGTCACAGATTCCAACCCATTAATATTGTTTCTTCAGGGAGTACTGCAAAGAGCTGAAGCTGTCTCTCAACAACAGCCAGTTTCTCCTTGACTTCAACCAGTATATTGACAGAAACACTCCAGATGCATGTGAGTCATTCATCTTTAGCTGCTATTTTTCTTTGGATTTGTACTGGTTTCATTGGTTTCATGAACTGTTTATATTCATAATGACTATTTTAGTTTCAATGAGCTAGTCATTGATAATCTCAGCATTTCATAATAATAATTAATTAAAATTACATAGATTAGGATTTTCTGTGGTTGCAGCTGTAAGCAGACTGCTATTTGCTAAGAGTAGTGAATTTTAGACTCCATAGGCTGATGTAAGGCACATTCAGGTCTTGACCTTATAAGGCTCTGTGTCTTAAAGACTAGACTCCAGCACAGGATGTGAACATGAAATTCGAAGCACAAAGACCATAACAAATAGCTTAGACATTCTTATAAATATAAATACTTGATGTGTTTTATCGTTAGCTCTTGTAAAACATTGGTATTTCTTTCCCTGGTCATAATGATCAGCATCTCAGGATCAATAAGGTGGGAGAAGGGTGACATCAGACTGGCTCACTTTCCCAGAAGCCTGATCGTGTCATGATAAACAATGACTCATGGTGTTTGATTTGTTATCTTCTAATGGATCTCATCTCTAATAAGGTCTACCACCATCATCCAGCTAATGGTTCAAAATATCCTGGATCCATTTTAACGAGTCATATACGTTAGCATTAACGTTTTCCATGCTGCTGCTTTGTGGAGTCTTCTTAAAATATGTGGGCATGATTTAAAACAACATTCAAGAGAGGCTGTGTTGTAAATGTGTTGTTACTTGAAAGGTAAATGTGCTCAAATAATTTATTTTGAAGTACTTTTCTTGACATTGAGGTTGAAATTCAACACCTTTTCTCTCTTCTAACAGCCAGTCATTCACACATTATGTTAGTGATAAGGACAGCTCAGGTCTCCCTTCTGGATGATCTGCTGCAAGACACCATGAGATAAATGTCAGTCTTCAGTTATCAAAAGAAAAAGAAGTTAGTTGCTATATTTAAGACCCTAGCTATTACCTCCATCTTAGTCTTACAGCTAGGCAATAAACAGATGTGAATCCTGATTTACTGGCACTTTACAAGGTTTTCATTGGAATTGTTTGCCACACAAAAGCATCACATATTAATTTTTCCAACCCAGATGTGTTGAATAAAGTGCCTTTCTTTCAGTTACAATGGTGCTCCTTCTCTGTGTGATTACTATGGTGTTGTGTGATTATAGGTGCAAAAGTGAAACATATCTTTTCTTTAATCTGTAGGCAATGTATCGCTTGTGAATAGACTGATCCTGGATGCAGGTCTGACAGCTGAACTGGTTAAACTTTGGAAAGAGCAGACAGTGTGAGTGTCAAATGTTCCAGTTTTTTTATGTTTTACCCAAATCAAAGATGTAATATTCTTTAAATCATATAAACTATCCTCTTAAAATCATAAAAAATATATATGTATCTCTTATGTATGATTGTGTCTTACATTTGTACATTAATCCACTGAATTATGTCAGTTAATGGTTATTTCATGCACCATTCATTGCCAAACAGAGCCAAGTTTTAGTTCCTTACTTTTGATGGTTTGGTCCATTGTTGCTGTTGAAATGGGATGAAAGCAAAGCAAAAACTACACATCACACCCAGCACACTAAATCCAGCCAGCACATGCTGTTTCGAGAGGAATGCAACTGTAACTGGATCAGTGTGTTTTTCTTTTATTTTATGTCCACGTCTTAAACAATCTAAACATCCGTGAGCATATCATGAAGGGTGTCTGTTTAACATTAGGGCAGAAGGGGACATACAGCTGGGTTTTCACAGGTTACAAACTCATTTTTCCCAGTTATCGTGAGTCGCATCAACATTGACATATGATTGACTATTATATTTCATGTTCTCAGGGATGGGACAGTAGCCAGATTTGTTGCCACAGATGGAGGAATCACAAGGGTCTATCCCAGAAGGTACCCTTCCCTCTCTCTTTTCAGTTTTGCCTTACATCATGGCAAGCCTTTCCAAAATATCTGGTACCATTAAAACAAAAGATGAAAATTGATACAGACTGTGATATTCTTAGGTTGAGCACTTTTGGCTGCTCTACTCACCTGCTCCTCTGGGCTTTTATTCAGAACATGGGGAATTAGACTCTTTCAGATTAACTCCCAGAGCTGGCCAGGCCAGAACGGGACGTGGGTCAAATCCACAAATCGTTTATAGCCAAATGCTGCTGATTTTCCTCAGTTTTCAACTTGCAACAGTTTCCTGAGCTTAATTTGGAGGTGCCATATGTCAAAAAGTAAATGAATGTATGACAAAAAAATATTCCTGGAAATGGATGCATAATTAAATGTGCTCAAATATTACTCTAATTACTGGGTATAACTCCTATTTACATTATTTATCTTGGCTATAGATCAAAATGCTACATTTGAACACAATTTCCTTCGGTGTACTTCATAACCCGGTATATGCATCATATCACTTGAGCATTTTCATGTTTTCAGTGCTGCAGAAGTTTGGACTGAGAATCCTGAAACATATGAGTCCAGCTTCTACAAGAGGACCCTGGATAATGAAATATATATATTCACGGCTCCATCTTTCAACAGTAAGTGTGCATGTTTCTGTGCGTGAGCGTCTTCAGTGTGGTCTGGAACTGAGCCTGTTCTGTTCACTGCCTTTGGACGTCATCCCAACCTTACTGGCAATGATCAGACTCTTAGGCCGTTGATATCACTCGCCTTATCCTTCTCCCTTTCCTGCTGTGCTCATCCCCGCCCTCCCTCCTTCACTGTATACATCCTGTCATCTCCACTGATCTCTATAACAGACTCTAAGACAGGCAAATGTCAGTGTTACAGCTACAGTACACTTGACAGGATTACCACATGTTCTGGCTTCACAGACTTCACGTCCATAAATTACAGCAGCTAAAATGTATGGAATTTTCTATGAAAACTATCATTATTTTACCATTTTTATCATGAAACCCATTGAAAAGTTATCTCTGCCTTACACTTAAAATAATTTTCAGTTAAATCATCAGGAAGCTGTTTGCTGTTCTTTATGTATCTTTGTCTAAATTGCAGCAGAGGCCAGGGAGCCTGCATCTGAGTCAGGTATTCTAGTGAGCAAAGCAGTGGACCTCATCATCAATAATGTCACGCTCAAACCAGCAGGTCAGTCTTTCTAATACCAGACCGCTGGCTTCCTGTGTGATGCTATAAAAGTGTGCTGACAGCCTCTTTGTTTTGTGGTTGATTCTTTAGTGGTGGGAGTGAAACTCAATGTCTCATACTGGATGAACAGTTTCATTAATGCTACACTGAAACAGAATGTAAGTTGAGTTAATAAAACTAACTTCTATTGTTTTCAGTAGGAATGCACCGATAGCGATACCAGTATCGGGTAGCCCATACTATGTGTGTCTGCTTGTACTCAATGTTCATAAAAGTGTTTCCTATACTACAGAATCTGATGCCAATGTGAATAAATGAATTAATTATTTTAATGCATAAACAACAAAGTTATTACTCATGCCATATTAAGTGTGAATTTGTCCTCATCTCAGTAAGAGAATCTGATTTTGGGCATATAGGTGGGTTGTCATGGCTGTGAACATGATCCATCAAAAAACACTTTATCCTCCTTATCTATTAAGATTCTGACAGTTTTCCAGTCACAGGATGACCCATCTGATATATAACACAATTAACCACTCACTATGACATTATGGTCCACACTCCTTACCAGTGAACTGTAATGAGGTTTATTAGTGCTTATTTCAGTGTTCGTTGTCAGCAAGTACATAAATTTAAGTACTTATATTTGGTTTCAACAAATGTGTTATCGGTGCATCCCTAGTTTTTTTAATATACTGCATACAACTTTATATATTTATTTATAGTTATTTCATTGTGTACAAAGAAAATATAAAAGAAAAAAAATGTTTTTCCCTTTTTCTTATCTTCTAGTGCAAGGATGAGATTTGTGGCTGTCTGAGGAATGACAAGGTATGTGTGGGAAAATTACAATTTTTTAAATAGTTTTATCAGTGGTTGTGTTGCTTCATCTTGTTTTTGTAACTAATCTTTTAATCTTCTGCTTTCTGTTATTATTATTATTATTATTATTATTATTATTATTACTATTATTATTATTATTATTATTGTTGCTGTTTTTTGTTACAGCATGTAGACTGTGTACTACTGGATGATGGAGGATTTCTTCTCATGTCCAATCAAGAGGAATATATTTCCCTAGTGAGTTGTTTCTTATCTTATCTTATCTTATCTTATCTTATCTTATCTTATCTTATCTTATCTTATCTTATCTTATCTTATCCCTCCTTTGTCCTCTGTCTCCTGGCTGTCTTCTTGTAAGTGGAATATCATGATGCAATAAGACCACAATCTGTATAGGTATAGATTTCACCACAATAGGTGAAATCAAAGATGTATTTCTTATTCCCTATATTCTGTTTTTTTTTCCACCATTCTTGAACTAAGTCCCTTGCCTTCATCAGAGTAATTCATCAACATCATATTAAGATCAAATAAAAGCTTCGTGACTCAGCTCAGCTATGAGAATAGCCCGCTTGCTCTGAAATGTACTCCTGTGTTACAGCAGTGCAACCATGTCTCTGGTAGAGGAAAGCACCAGCCACTGGAGGAGGATCAAAGGAAAGGCTGATAGGTTTTAGTCCATCATGGAAGCTGTACAGAAGTGTGTCCCCTGTGTATGAAAAAAGTCAGTTCTGCTGCGTTTACTCTGCTCTCTTTTTGGCTGCCCTCAGCATCTGCCCGTCAGTGGTAGGAAATACGCTACAGTGGGTTTGGAAACATTTTATGTCAGTCAAGAAGGAACATCTGGTTCCTTTGATCCATTTTTCCATGACAAAATATGACATATACTTTATCTCCTTCAAGCATTTGAATAAGCGTCTTTCTATCTCTTTTTTCATATTGTGAAACATTTGTTGTCCACAAGGACCTTTCAGAACATTTTTTCCTGCTCTGTGCTGTCGAAGAAGAATTGTTATTGTACATAAGAAGAACTTTAAAACCCTTCCAGGTTGAATAGCTCTTTAGATCTATTCAAGTCATTTTTTTCTCATTTAGCAGCACACAACATTGCATATTTACAAAATTGTCCACCATTTGGAGACTGATGACAGATAAATAATTCTTTATTTTATCAAATTGGAGGATTTTTCATCATATGTTCTCAAAGTGATTCAGGTGCATCTTTGCAAGTTTCCAGCAGTCTGTCAATAAAGAATTCCTTCTGTCTGGACACTACCATAAAGACCTGATTAGTAAAGTGTTGCACCGATGGTCGTGCTTCTATAAGATTCTTCTCTTTCAACAAAACAGCTATTTACACTGTCTTGTCACTACCTTAATTCTAGTCAATGGCTTGTAGATTACTGAACGAGCCCTTAGTTTCCAATTAGCATGTTTGTCTGGTCAGGCAGATGCAGGAGGTCTGTTGGTGGTCTCTCGCTTCTTATTTTAAAGAACTGCTTTAAGGTGTTGTACACTATTACACAATTTAATGTATTTGTGTCCAACCATATCTCTGTCATATTTGGGAAATTTTACAAAATTCAGATGTTTTAGTTTTGTCTAATTGTTCACAAACTTGATACCAGCATTTCTGTCATTTTTTTTATTCTTTTGATAAATTTACAAAATTCTTTGAATAAATTACATTTGTGTTGTCACTGTAGATGTATAGATATATTTAAAAATTAAGGAATAGAATAGCAACTTTGTATAATACACAACAAAATGTGGAAAACTTGAAGCAGTCTTAAAAATTTCTTTAGACTTATTGACTATGTTTTAAAAAAAAAACAACATTTCTAGAATGATTATGTCAAATACTTGCACAGAAACAGATGTAGGTCTTATTGAAAAATCAAAATTCATCATGTCTAAAATGTCATACTGCAAATTCGTAAATACTTGGAGCAATTCTTGTAGTTTCTTAATGTATTTTGTGGTATAACACACCCAGACATGCAGTCAAGATCATAAAGAACTATTTTTAGCCACAGGACAAAACAATAACAGAACGTCTGCCCCCCACCGAGCCCTGAGCCCAACATCACATTGGTCTGGAAACCCATGAAAAGTGGAAATGTACTGAAACAGCCAAATCCACAACAAAACTGCAAGCTTGCAAAGTAAAAAAAAAAAAAATCTGCTTGCACTGAACAAATATTTTAATGTTCCTTGCAGAAATTTGGCTGTTTATTTAAAAGCAGGCTGGTTTATGCTGCATGTATTACAAATTATTGTTATTTAAAATCCAATTTACTCAAATAAAATAAACTTAGTGCACATTAACTTTAGTTTAAAAAATATATTAAAATGGATAATTCACAGTTTCGTATTGTAGTATTTGACTTCAGTATAACTGTTTCTTGGACTACTTAATGCTTTCTCTGATTGACTTTCGGTTCAGATTATTATTATTATTATTACTAATATTATTATTATTATTACTGTTATTATTATTATCATTATTATTATTATCACAATGGACTCACGTTGATCGGCTGAGCCCACAAATACAAATTATGAAAAGAGAAAAATGAAAAGAAGTTCTGTAAGAGAAAACAGCAGGACAGAGCTGCTTTTTTTTTTTTTTTTTTTTTTTTACAGTGCTTTAACTGCTTGTTTTGTGTGTGCGTGCATGTGTGTGTATACATAAGATAGGTCAGTTCTTTGGCGAGGTGGATCCGGTGCTGATGATCAACCTGGTCAACACCTCCCTGTATTCCTTCAATAAAACGTATGATTATCAGTCTGTCTGTGACCCTGAGAAGGACAGCAAAGCAGCAGCAGGACCTCGCTCCATCTATGTGGTTAGATAACTCACTCACACAAGCTGTCAGAACACACTCACTCTCTCTGGCATTATTATTGTTTGCATACTCACATACTCACACATTCATGCAGCAGTTTATTATTTTAAACAAATATATTTCCTTGTCCTTCTCCAGCCTACCATAGCAGACCTGCTCAGTATTGGCTGGTGGGCCTCCAGCGCTGCTTGGTGAGTAATACAGGTCAGGCAGGTTGTTTTTTGTTTTTTGTTTTTTCGTTATTTGATAGTGGACGTACACTTGGCTTCAGAGTGGGAGTTTCTATGGGAATGGACTTGCATGTTCTAAAGAGATGAGGTTTGTTGAGGCTTGTAGTAAAGGGGCATTTACACAGCATGACACTGCATCATTTTCTGCATTGTCTGTCCAACTGCAATATAACCAGATTTCAAATAGGCAAACTAATATTTCCCATGTAACATCATCAGGGACTCCTAACCTAAGACAGATGTGCTGCTTTCAAAAGCAGCTATTGGTTGTTTATTGTAAAGACATTAAAGAAGCTTGCAGACTTACACAAGTGACTCCTTTTGTTTTTTCTTCTTTTTTGTGGCTTAGGTCAATCATTCAGCAGCTGTTCTTTGGCCTCATGTTTCCTAACCTTTTAGAAGCAGGTGAGAAACACATCTATAAGTGTGCATGATAATCACCATTATTTTACACTGATAATATTTGACTATCCACACTTTCAGTTAGAATCACATCCACATAAACATCCACTTTGGGTAGTGGCCACAGCACTTACCTGTTCCAGCAGCTTCACCCACTATAAAGCATTAGTTTAAACATTAATCCCATCACACACAGTTTGCATTAAGGAGGAAATTACTATTTGAGACCAACTGTTTTTTCATACCAGACATTTAACGTGCTTATTATTACTGTAAAATTAGGCATTTTAAATGGGGATCACTTCTGGAGCCAGTGGATTTTTTGCCACTTCCATAGTGCCTGCTTGCTTTTAGTTCCACATGCTGATCGTTTTTTAAGTAACTTCTCTAATTACTTGATATGTTTCTAATTTTCAGTGGAATCGGCAGATGAAGAGATACCAGATGCCATGTTCAAGGAAAGCTGCATCACAGAGCAGACTCAGTACTTCTTTGACAATAATGAAACATCTTACTTGGGTGTCCTGGACTGTGGAAACTGTTCCAGGTATGTCCATATTTGTTGTGTAAAGATCTGACTATGCTCCCATCTCAGTTGACTCATCCTGTAAATGGGATGTGCTGTTTGGGCTTTTTAACCTTTTATATCTTACTGAACATCCTCCTGTTTAGCTGTCCCTGAGGATTGGTATAGAAAACTGTTCATTTCCTGGCTACTCTCTCTCTTGCAGACTGATTTCAGGCAGCTGTTTTGTGATGAGCTCAGTTCAGATACAAATTACCTTGATCTGTCAGTGACTGGAATTGCAGAGGGAAGAGCAACAGCTTTCCTTTTCTTTTATTTTTTGTCCCTTTGTTTGCTGTTTGGCTGTACTTCAAACTCACTTCTTCACAGAGCATTGCACTTTTGCTTTGCTCTAACATCCTTTTGTGTCATATTGTGCTGTATAAGGAGGTTAAATATGGGTATAATTACTGCCCGTTATGAGTCTCATGTGTCTGATGCTTTACTCTCCAAATTTAACAACTGCAGAAACAGAAACTTTACTGACTACCATAAAATGCCTGTCCCAAGAGGAGGGAACTGCAGGAATCTGTACAACTGCATACATTCTTATATGTATATATACAAATGCTTATTAGGGGGATTTAATGCATTATATAAATTAGAGGTGCACAATAAATCCATACTATAGGTATGTCACAATCTGTATGAACACAGACTGTATGTCTTTGTTTACTTTTTAGAATGTATCGTGCTGAGAAACTTCCAAACACCAACTTAGTGTTTCTGATCACTGATGCCAAAGCAACGTGTTTGTCGTGTGACCCCAGGCCACTTCGACAGGCTGAACAACCCTGTATCCTTTCACTCAACTTGTAAAATCAACCAGTTACACTTCCTATGTGCTCTCCAATCCTCCATCCATCACCCACAGGACAGCAGGGCTTTAAGCTGTCAATACAAGGACACACACACACACACTTAAGGAATTTGTAGTAGGTCCCTTGCGGATGTTCACCTGTGAACAGTAATCCAGATGCACAGCATATGAAAAGTGGTCTCACATTACTCTTGAATTAGATTTCTTTGTATAAATTCACCTGGGCTTTAGTCTGCCATCAAGCTCAATTAAAGTAAAAAAAAAAGGGGTGTGTTTTAGCCACACATGTGCATATATGTTCAGGATATGTGTTTGACAGATGTGGTGTGAATATAGCTTCCTGCTGATGTAACAGTGAAGGTGTCAGAGGTCACAATAGGGCTGCAGCAAGAGGATCCATTTGTTAATGTTGATGCCAGTCAACACAGATATTATGCAAAAGATTTGTGGTGAAATTAAAATATGTTTCCTAGTTTCCTCAGGAATTCAAGAGGGATCCAGGCACTATTGCTTTAATCATCATTGTTAAAAAAAAATTGTTGATAGAAATTCATGTTTTTCTGAGTATCTGTTCAGCTGAAGGTCCAAATCCTTGTGAGCTGGCTCAGAACCCCAGATACCGCAAAGGACCAGACGTGTGTTTCGACAACAATGAAAATGTAAGTCACAAACACATGTGGCTTTGTGCAGAGAATATTGCTGGGAACAGCTCTATTAGTGAGATTAAGCAGTTGAGTTCTGACAATATCGGCCTGATTTTCATTATTATGTTGCTTTCTGCATTAAGTCAGACGGCTCTTGGTTTCCTGCTCTTCCATGATGGTTCATTTATTCCCTTTGGTGTAATTATCATGCTTTAATCTTTTTCATGTCCATGGTTTTTCTGTGATAATTCTTTTGATCTTGTTTTTGTCTTTCCTTTCTTTTCTTTGCATCTTCTAATTTGCTCATTATCTTTCATTCTTGTTTTGTCATTCTGCATCCCAAGGATGAGCCCTTGTGCCCGATCAGCAGAGGTTCCAAACTCAGTCCTTCACCTTTTTTGTTGTTTCTGGTTCTGACTTCAGGGTCAGTGTCATCAAACAGTTTCACAAGGCTTCATTGTTGACATACAATGTACACTCAGGTAGTACACCTGCACCCTAGTTGGATGTCCAGGAACATTTACTCTGAGATTTTTACATTTTTGGATAATATGCATCTGCATGAGAAATACAAAATAAGTTTTACATTCATGCTCCACACATCCCAGTCTAATGTAGCTTGGACTGAGTCTGCTCTTTTTTTTCAGCTAATTTCATTGGTTTTTCCTGAAATATCATGACAATTAGAAAGCAGTAAATAACACAAAATATAAATATAGCTTCTTTGTTATATTCATGTCTTTCTAATGCAATACTAAGATTTGCAATATGCCTGACAAACATTTCTCATCAACAAATGTGAAAAACAGTCATGACTGCAACTGTTTCTGTTAAATGTTCTATAGAAAGATCACAAGTTCCTTAGTTTTCACAATATAAAAAAGATAAAGGTGAGAGGAAGTCATGGGGAGAAAGTGCACCATGCCACCAACCTAAAAAAAAAAAAGATCTATGGGAAATCTGTGCATTGTGCCTTTTGAGCTAAATCAGTAAAACAAAAGGGCAAGAAAGATAAATCATATGTGGGAGAATTTCATCACCACCCAAACTTTGAACAATTTACAAGATGTCTAAATATTTGTTTTAAAAAAATGCTTCTCATATCTTTGTGAATCCTGCCTTTCATTGTGTTGCAAAAGTGTAAATCATACAAATAGCAGGACACCAATTCATGTGAGTGTATGTTTATATTATCGGGAGGCCTTTCTAGGAAGCAACAGGGAGGGGATGAATGGCTGGGGAAATAGATGAACAGAGAAAAAGTAGGTCGTGTCCCTTTTCCTATTTCCAGCTGTCCAATTACTTTTGGATTTGCTCCTCACAGGAAGACGGTCTGTGTCCAGGCCAGTTCATTTTGTCAAAGGAGTAAACAGAGGAAGCGTCACATGGCTTTCCTGCCCTTTGAACAGGGAAGACTCCCACCTTTTTCTCCTCTGTGTTTTGCATGCACGGATATCCTGAATATTCCCATTAAACATAAAAAAGTTAAATACAGTTAAAGAGGCAGGTGTAAGTGCATACAGCACACACAAATACACACAAAGACAATGAGGCGGGAAACAGTTCGACTTTCACCAAAATGTTTATTAGCAGTTAATCTTGGACAAACTTGCACATTTTCTTACTTGTTGAGAGTTAGATGAAAGGACTAATACATGAATCACTCTCACTGCTCAGCAAATATGAAGCTCCTGCCAGCAGCCAAGCAGCTTAGCACAAAGCCAGGACGAGGGGAGGTAGTTAGCCAGTTTCTGAAGCGCGCCACAAAAACCTGCAGCACATAGACTGTCTCTTTTTGCAAGGATTAAACATAAAAAACAAGACAAGCAAACAAAAAACAATTAGTTCATCTGTTAACTCTTATGTTCTGGTGGGTTGGTTGGTTTTGTGATATCTGAACAGCCATTCTGACAGTTTGAGTCTTTCTTCTAAGGTCACAATTTCCCAGATTCAACTTTGTTGTTAAGAGATACAAGATAGCAAATAAGCTAACGATTGGCAATAAAGCAATATAATAGGATGAGATATTGTCTTAAAATTGTAGAATAGCAACAGGAATTTTCTAGATGGTCTACTTAGTGTCAGAGAACCTTTTTTTTTTTTTTGAATGACAACTGCTTTGTCCAACAGGAAGATGATTCAGATTGTGGAGGGGGGACCTGCCTAAGCCCGAGTCCATGGCCAGTGATCGTTCTCCAACTGCTGCTGCTGTGGCTCACCAAATCTTTACAACATTCATGACCCCTACACACACTATCTAGCTCACTCATATGCTGATGATCATCCCATTTCACAGTAGACCCAGAGTTGTTTCAATTACGCCATACAGGATGTATGCAGAATTTTTGCCACACAGATGACCTGTATCAGCTTTTCCATTTTCAAATGCCAAAGGGTGCTCATTCATTTCTGCCTCCTCATTTTCAAAAGTAGAGACACATTTATTGTTCTCAGCTGCACACATTTCCATGATACACACTTTAATCTTCTATGGTGCAAGAGTAAGAGCTAACCAAACCCTTTAATTCTGCCTCATTTGTGTCTCTGATTTGTTCAGCAGAGGTTAAAGAGTTAATCCACTATGCCAACTGAAAATCATTCAAAGACTGTATGTTTACTGACAGCATCAATTTGTGTATTGTCAGTATTGTTTGTTGCTTATTATAATTATCACATATGGATTGTTATGCTGTAATGATGACTTATTTTTTCAACCAGTGCAACAATTGGGGATTTCCTTTTGGACTGAGTGTTTTATAATGTTTATTAGCTATCTATCTATTTCTTTTCTTTTTTTTTTGTTAGATTGCAACAATCAACTAGCATTTTTTGACTAGCAGGGTGTTGTATTGTAGCAGCATGTGCTCAGTACAGAGCGTGAGACGACACCAGTATGTTGACACCAAAGCTCCAAACAGTATCAAGCGCCACAAAGAGATGTAAAAACTACTACAGATTATGTCCACGCTAGTTTATTTCAAGAGATTACTCTGGCTGGACACCAGGGTGGTAACCCTACATCTGGGTGGACACCAGTATTTAAGTTACAGCATTATGCCAGTAATGTAGATACATTAAGATATCTCACAGAGGAATAAGTGAGATCAAATTGCAACCGATGTAAAAATCTAGAAGTATATTCTAATTAAAAATATGTTTGTACATGGACTGACAGCTTTGGTTGTCTTCAATTTGATGCATCAAATCCCCAGTGCCTACATAGTAGCTCAAGCAGTCTGATATCTAAATGAAACAATTCATCAAGGTTGTGTTCTTTACATGTTTGCCTCTATGCTAATGTTTGCTACAGTATAGCATGGAGGTCAGTCCTTGTAGTAATGTCTGATGAAATGGGCCAAATCTGCTTCTGTTATTCTAATTTTAGAGACCCACACAACAGTAGAAATAACCAGTGAGTTTGATTGTGGGAGAGGAATATTATTTTCCTCCCAGGAGAAAACTAACCTAAGCCAGACTTGAGCTTGCGTTCCACCATCTCTCTCTTTATTAATCCTGTTTCTGTTCCCTTTCTGGATCACAGACTCAGGAGCCAAGATGACTTGTGAATGAGATCAGCATATCAAAATGACTGTTTCTTTGTTTTGTTCTCCTTGCTGTTCTCCTCCTAATGCTTGTTCCTTCTTTGTGTTGCTCTATAAGTGCTGTGAAGCAGACGCTGGAATGCTCAGTGTTGAAATGCTGCAATGTCATGGGATGAGCTTGTTCTGTGTTTGAACACTGTATTTGCCTATGATCATCATCAGGGCCTGCTGGAGAGAGCCTCTGGAACACACTATGACCAGTGGTAGTTTTGCATTGCCTTACATTATCACAAAGATCACATGAAGGTTAAGTATTTCAGTCTGTTTTTGAAGCTTATTAAATTTTGAGTTCTCTCCACCTCGCCTTCATGGTGACATACTGGTGTTGAGTGATCAGGTTATGCCGTCTATCAGAGTTGCGTGTTGACTTGTGTTTTACCCCGGGGGTCCCGTGTCTATGTGCAGGCATGTGCGTGTCCCTCCGATAAATGATTGTGCTTTAATACCGTACATGAAATACTCTTTTGTGAAACTTCACTAGCCTGATTGAAATTTTGTATACATTTGTACACTAATACTATTTAATGTATTAAAAAAATGAGAGAAGAGAAAAAGATGTTTATAATATTGTGTTGATTATTGTGCAAATATATATTCACAATAAATTGTTGTATTGTTATCACCTGAACTTCTGTTGCTTTGGGCCAACTGGGAACACATCAAACATGTCATCCTTCATACTGAAAAAGGCATAATGATGTTTGCTTGTGCTTCACTGTGCCTTTCAAATTCTGATACTTTGCTTAATGCATAATAATACCAATAATTTAATAAAAGCTACCCCTGTAAGTGATGTCTGTGTTACAACTATGATACAGCATGTCACTGCAGCAAGGCGATGGTCAGAGAAAACAAGTTTCTAGGGTTATCCTTTTGATTTCACAAGTGTGGTTTAATAACATTACTGTGATCCTGGTTAGTGCAGTAAATATAGGAAAGCATGAAAACAAATCTAACCAAGTATTTTGTGTTGGGTCAGCAAAGCCCTCTGTCAGTGCTGTTTATGTCTATTTTTTTGTGTTTATGGCAACACATGGACAGTATAACCACTATATTGATATTATTGAAACTGAGAGGGAGCTTATAAGCAAAGGAATCAAAATTTTGGTTTGGCTCAAGATCACAGTCACTAAACAGAGCCCTGTGCTAACCAGCCCATCTAATGAAAGCTGCATTGGAAATAGAGCTATTAAGATCAAAGTTGCAAATCTCACTAGTTTGCATCCATATTGGAAAGTAAATTCTGCATGAATTCTACTTGATAGTTCTGTGTTCTAACTAAACCAGCTCACTATATAGATGAATGGGGAGAGAATGCTCACCAAGACATAAAATAGGTGCATAAATAAATTCACTTATAAAATGTCCGATTTTAAATGTTAGAAAACTTTGAGTTAGATAGATTTCATTGTTTCATTATTTTAAAAACCATATTAAATAAAAACAAAAAACAAAAAAAAAAACACATTTTTGAAGCTTAAAAACTAAGAGAAGATATACCATGGAGTTTTACTTAAACTATAAATGCTGTGATGTTGTATATAAACTTTATGTAAGAAGCATGCATAAAGATTGTGCAGAATCAAGACAACATAGTATAAAATAAAAGTAATAAAACTGTGCTTCATGAGGGGGATATGAAGTTTATTTCAGCTTCGGAGGGTAAGGAGGAGTAATCCATCTATTCAGGCAAAGTGCGCAACTGCCTGTGGAAAGAGACTGTTTTGAAATCTGTTTAAGTCTTGATTAGATTGTATATTTATCCGGTGGGGTGGAGATGTAAATGGCTCTCTACCATCTCCTTTTGTATACAGAGGGCAGAGTGCTCTTTGCTCTTTGATTTACTAAAATCAAAATCTTTCCCTTAGCTTTTGTGACTTTAATCCCTGCTTACTGAGAGCAATATTGAATTTCCATGTAAACCTTTCTCAGAACAACAATGGTGCTATGTTTGGCAAAATCGACAATGCACAGTCATGAGTGAAGGTGGAGTGGACAAAGTCCTGGTGGTGTCCCACTGTTCAGGATGAGAGTGGTTTATGTGACAACCAATCTCGACAGGAAGTCCATGCCTACAATTAGCTGCCAAAGCCAAAGTTGCCTACTTTTTTTTTTTTTTTTTTTGTAAAAGCTGAGTTGAAATTCACAAATGGGCTTTTTCCTGTTCCAGGTGAGTAGGGGATGTGTGGGGAGTTGTGTTGACTGCATCCTCTGTTTAGCTGTTTCCTCCATATGCAAATAGATTTCATCTGATACCCAACTTCCATAGAAAATGGAAGTCACAGGTTACTTTTCATATCAATATTTTGCATTACAAATTGTATGGAGAGATTCTGAGATAGTCTAATGTCAAATGCTTAATCAGAGATGACATTGTGTATAAATTCAAGCCAAAACAAATGTCTATTACATCCTGAGTCATCACCTTTAAGAGTAAGCTTCAAACTAATTTCCCGATTGGGACAATAAAATTATTTTACTTTTACTATACTTAAATAGTAGGCCTTACAGGGTACACTCCAGGGGGTACATGAGAAAAAAAAGAGAACAAAAGTAACAATATAGTGTCAATTTAAATTTTACAATAATCACATAATAAGAATAAATATAAATGCGTATAAAATAAAATAAAAATTTAATATTCAGCTTAATTCGTTGTGGAAAAACCTAGATCACCTTATTACCATGATTTTTGACACATTCCAGCCCCTCTCAAATAACATCACCTGTCAATCATTTATCACCATGAAAAGATTGTACTTATTTTTTGAAGCGTGGCAGCAATGTTGCAGAAAACAAAGAATAAAGAGCCAAAGAAGGGGAAAACAGACAGGGTAAAATTCAGAGTATATTTTATTGGGATTTACACCCACGAACTCCAACAAATTTGATTTACCAAGAGGAGCTTTAAGGGTATAAGGTTCCTCTTGATAATCTGATTTTTTATTTAAATGATTTGCTATTTATTTTGAATTACAGAACTTAAATAATATTGCTGGACCTGACTGTGGGGGACAGAAATAAAAGGAGAAGCATGAACAGAAATAAAAAGGAGCGTAGAGAAAGAAAGAGGAGACAGAGGTACAACATATAGAAGGCAATGACTCTTCAGTCCAAACAAACACCAACCTACTGTACAGAAACACAACAGAGATTTTCCTATGGCTTTTACAATAAAACAATGATGGCAATCATCATGAGCACCAATAAGAGATGAGTAAGCTAAAAAATAAAACTAACATGTACCACAGCAAAAACCAGAGTGCCAAAAATACACTCACATAAAGACCTAAACAAAACCCACAGGACAATGCAGCGACTGTGTCAGCATGCAAAATATGAGAACTCAAAGATGAGTGTGATTGTACAAACGTCACCATGCCGCCACGAAGGTTAGAGGCAGACCGGGGCGGCTCAGATACCTGGGAAATCAGCAGCAATACCGGAGCACGAAACCCAGCCACCCCACCACTAAGACGACCCCAGAACTACACAGAAGGTGGCAGAGGAAAGCCCCAGCCAGAGCCCCCCAAGGTCACAGGTAACAGGCCCCAGCGGGCTAAGATAGTAGCCGACCCCGCCAGGTACCTCCATCCAAGGTGGACAGAACCAGGGCCCAGGGCCCCAATAGCCTGCAAGCTGCCCCCCCAGATGACCACCCGGTGTGGACCAGCACTCGCCACAATGTTCCAGCTGCACGCCATCACCCACCACCCCCTCTCCTCCGAACAACCTCCAGGCAAAAAAAATTTGGAGGGAAAAACAACAGGAAAGGACATATTTAATATCGTTAACATGTTTTTTAAACAGGTTGTAAATATGTCCTTTCAAAATGTTTGAAATTTAAGGGTTTTTTTTTTGTCAAAGATTTTAATAAACCTAAAAACATTTGCAGTGGTTTCAGCTGGCTGAAAAACACTGGATTAGACAGACAGTGATCTTAACTAGCAAACGTATAACTTCTTCAGTCTTTACTCAGTCTTTTCAACCCAGTTTCATTCTGGTATTCTCATTAAATCTGTATCCCTGCACCTGTCTGCCTCCTGCCTCTGTACCCTGCATTTAGGTCCTCATCCTCCACGCACGGACACAGTTTGTTCTTTATAATCATATAAAAATGGCCTCTTGTGAATATATATCAATAATGAAAAAAATCCTGTATAAAATTTATGTTGTTGTTGTTTCTTATCCATACAATCTCCCTCCTTCATAGAAATACACACATACTGATACATTCTTACATGACTCAGAGCAGGATAACAGTAGTCTCCTATTCCTGTGTCTCTGATTTTATGGTGTCTGTTCCAACCATGTGATCGACATCAAGTATGTAGTGGATGGCCAGATACTAACACATCGTTCAGAAAACAGATGTACTAAAAGGAAGCGTCACTTAACGATACTGGTATTTGTCTGACTGTTATCTAAGAATTGGTGTGAGCACAGTTCAGACTGATAAGTTTGTTTTTCTTGGAAATGGGTCAGACCAGGAAGTCGTAATGTGTGCAGTGTTTCAACAATCAAGAAGGAAGGTTGAAACGGGATACTGTTGTAAATAGGTACCAGGTCATACCCTTTAGCATGCCTGGCTTAACAAGTTCCAAACACAGTAGATGGAAGTTATACATCTTTTGTCAAATTATATGTTGAAATACTTTCTGGGACAAAGAAATTGTACCACTCACACCGCTGAACAAACCAAACCTTAGTCTAGATTACTTGAATATATTACTTAAAACCTTTGTTTGGAAAACCAAATAAAGGTAAACAATAACATCACTTTCTAATCCAGGCCCTTCTGTACACTTTATTTCCAGATTTAGTTAACAAAGTGACAAGTTCAGCAAATGTGTGCATGTAGTTTTACAAACCTTATCTTGTAGAAAAACAGGAAATCAACGGGAGCTGCATCGTATGTCCATGGACTGGGCATAAATTTCAAATGAGGACACAGAAAAAGCACCAATATTGTTTGGTAAATAGAACACAAAAACAAATTAATATACATTCACGTAGATATTGTATTTGAGTAGAAAAGAAAAGACTAAAATTCATTTAAATATGTTGCTAGAACCAAAAGGCTGTCAAAACCAGACCAACACACAGAAATAATGTTGGTGGAGGTTAAGTGATGCCTCCGTATGCATTTAGCTTGATTCAAATTGGTCAAGCCATGCCACTCATTCTCCAGATTATCATAATTTTCCATAATTTTGTTGAAAATAGTGAAGTGTAAATATCAGACAACCACACTTTGCTTTAAAAAAAATTGTGAGATCATAACCTGAGCATCATCTAACAAAATCACTTTTAAATAACTTTAAAAAGTATTGCTTATTATTATTACTATTATTGTTATTATTATTATTATTATTATTATAAGGTTTAAATATTAAAGGGTAATCTGAAAGGTCGGAAATTGGAAAACAAAGGGATCTCCTGCTTTCTCAGAGTGGTGTTGTTGTCAGGACTCATCAGACCTAGTGACCAGGCATACTGGTCCAACAGACAAGAACATGACAGACAAATAATGTGGAGGGAAAGATCATCCACCCTTTAATGTGGTGTCCAGATGCTGCACTGTCTTTGCCACCTGTGAGCCCAGGATTAGATTTTCTATACAAAACATAATTACCTTGTGAACCTTGATCATTGTTTTGCTTTTGGATGAAGAGCTTAAATGGTGGAGTTAAAGTGAGGATCATAAAATAGCTTAATAGAGTGTCTGTTGTATGCTTGTGTGATTTTTTTTTTTCTTTTTCTGGCCATTTGACAACAAACAGGACAATAACTGATGCAAGTTCAACTGGTGTGATAGGTAATTCTTTTTCTATTCAAGTACTCATTCAACATGCCTATTTCTAAGGAACACCAATAGTGCTAGGTTCCTCACAGTTTCCCTCAATCTTAAACTTTTGTAGCCAATACTGTGACTCGTTGACGGTTGATTTATAGCATCAAAGGGACTTTTTGGATTTGTGCCAGTAACTACAGGAAGTGAAACATGAGACTGAAGCTGCATCAGCAGCATGACCGGCTGGATCTGGAAGGATCAACATGTCATTAGCAAACTCCCGTCAAGTTCAATAACATCACTGTGATAGTTATATTACACTTATTTGTGTAGACTTTTACCAGAATATGCTATTTTTGGAACAGTATTACAACTCAGTGACACTTTGAGATTACTTGCAACACTCTAAGCAACCTCTGGGTCACAGTGCTCCAAGGGCAATAAACCCAACTCTGAATAAACTTCTCTGAATCTGGTAAAAAATAAGATGGTTTACATTAGCTGCAACATTTTAATTAACAGCATTTTGTTCCCTAACTATAAAAAAAGTACTCTTCCTGTAAGCAGTGACAGAGAGGTCACAGTTTTTCCGTCATCATAAATAGCATTGCAGGGGTATCAAGGTTGTGTCCTTACCCTGGAAAAAAAAAAAAAAAAAAGGAGTAGTGAAAATTATTGCTGCCAAAGTAAGTGCACTGGTACATTTATGATGTATTTTCAAATACAATTCACTCCCCAGTCTTTGATAAAAAAGAAATCATTTGTACATAAAATGTCTTTAAATCACAGAATATGGTCCTAAAAACCACAAAACACTAAACACACACTTGGCATGTATTATCAGGAAATGCCACAGTGTTCTCCAAACCCATAAATATGATGGCACACTTGTCAGTTCTCACTTAGTTTTTCTCTCCTTTCCTTCAGTTTGCTGTGTATGTGTGTGCATGTGTGTGCACGCCTGTGATTGGCAGGCATAACACCAGAAAAATCTATCCAGGTGAAAAGCCTAAGCGTGACACATTCCATTCCATTTTCTCCACATTTAAAGCGGGCCTTAACATATATTAACTGGTAACACGAGGTGTTAGGTTTGTGAGAGGCATGTGTATTCACTCAGGTTATGTCACGTTTTGCTAGAGATCCGATAAAGCACTCAGCTTTGTGACTGACACGGAAACTGTGAGATTCACGACCCATAATCAGAGAAAAGTTAGAAAAAAATGGTCTCCTTTGACTTATTCACAAAAATCAGACATTTCATGTTTTTTTCCTGTTCCACTTCATTTGTTAAAATCCTTAAATCAGGATTTCAACTCATTCTAAAACAAGGTGAGAATAAAGTTTTCACCACTTTATGTTGCCATTTTGTTTCCCACAACACCTTTTTGAATTAATGCTGCCATCACAGAGGTTTGCTTTACCTTTACCGAGAGTACTGATACAATCCCTTACCACAGAGCCTGGCTTTTGGAGTTGTTGCAAATAAAACTCTTTATTTTTTTTATTTTTTTATTTTTTTGTGGAGCGCTTAAGTGGGTGAACTGAAGCATGTTCAAGACCCTGTCTGCAGCCCTGCTGCATGTCATCCTATGCTTCTTCAATTTAACATTCTCCATATAGACAAAAATATATGTCATAAAATTTTTACTACTTTAGAC
The DNA here is from genome assembly GCF_017639745.1 of Melanotaenia boesemani. Lineage (NCBI taxonomy): Eukaryota > Metazoa > Chordata > Actinopteri > Atheriniformes > Melanotaeniidae > Melanotaenia > Melanotaenia boesemani. The sequence goes on from NC_055691.1 coordinate 28,843,862, forward strand.
ATGTGAATGTAAAAGGTAGGGGAAAGATAGTGGCAGCACAAAGGCTCACCTGGTTGTGGTTACAGAAACTTGAAGCAGCTTCACTGAGCAGGCCGTCTCTGAAGATGGGTGGGGCGGTACAACTAAAGCAGCTGTTGCCAAAAGACTTTACACACCGTGTTTGTGTGCAAGTGCTTGCCTGTGTGTGTTTATAATTCAAGTTCCCAGCATGAGTGTCTGGCAAATCACTCAGGTGGGCTCTGAAGGCTGTTTGCAACCCTGCCTGCTCTATGCCATGTTCACCATCAACATGTTAATTACATGCATGAGGTCTGACACGGACACATGTGGGATGAAATGTACCTTCTGCCCCACAGCAGCTTTTTTCCTCCTTGTGTCTTTGATTTTACAGACCACCTCTTCTCCCCTGTGCGTCTCCTGTTCTGCCTGAATCATGCTGGGGAAAATTAGTAGTGAGCAGCAGACAAGACAAACTGACTGTTTGCAGATGTGTGAAAAATGAGGAAATGCAGGTTTAGGCTCTATTTTAAGACATGTTCTTACATTTATCATTGTCCTAAAACATTTCTTGTTTTCCAAATGTGTGTGTTAGCAGTGGTTATTCTTATGTATAATTAGATGCTTGATTTTTTTGGTGTATTGCACCTCAATATTTTTGTTTTTGGACATTTTATCAGGTTAATTTTTTTGTTAATATAGAGTTAAGTTAGCTGTGCATGCCTTTTTATTTAAATTATGTTTATTTCCTAATTTAAGGCTGTATTTAACAGGAAGTGCAGATACTACAATGTGTCAATTTGTTAAGGAACGTTGCATTATGAATAAACAGAAAAAAGTGACAATAAGTCTAATTCCATTAGAAGATTTACTCTGTGAACATTTGTGTTTTCCAGCTTGTATTGGTGTTTTGCACTTTTGCTAGATTTGCATCTTGTGTCAAAGGGCCCAGCACAATAGCGTGCATGTGGGATGTTGATGTATTTCCATGACATGCTTTATGTGTACCATGCTGACGGATGTGTCATTTAAACAGTTATGCTTTGTATGGATATACAAACTCACCAGGGCATTTTGTTCATGAATTGTTTCAAGGTTCGGTCTCAAATATTCACATCAACACCCATAAACACAGGAGGAGGGACAGACAAAAGGCAGAAAAAGGGCTGTTCTCTGTGAACTGAATGTGTTGTGGGAGATTAAAATGTTTAGTGTATTAAAGCTTCATACGTTTCACTTTGGGAATTATCATAATCAAGTCTGTGGGTTTGAAAAGTTTCTGATAAAAAGTCCTGATGATTTTCATTGTGCATTTTACTTGCATCTAGGTGTCTTTAGATGAAATACCATGTGCCAAAAATAGAAAACATCAAGTTTCACAATGACTTCTGCTGACATGAGAACTTGAATGATGACTCAGCATGGTTAAACTAAGTCATCAATAAGTGAAAAGTGGAATGTGTTATTGACTAATTGATGTGTCTGATGAGTAGCTTATTGAATGACTTCTATTTGCAATGACTGTGTGATTTTGTTCAAAGCTATTTTAGGGGTTCTTTTGGTGACTCAGTCAGATAATGTGCATTATAATGAATCACTAAGTTAAAAACCCAGTTTTTATTTTGTACCCTCTTCCTAATCGCCAACCTCTCTCTGAAGTACATAAATAAAAAAAACATTAAAAAAAACAGACGTAACTTGAAGGGACACAACAGGCCTGCAATGAAAAATAAAGTCTGATATTGCATAGTTAATCTGAGAAGTCATGTTTTTTAACAGTTTCTGCAGCCAGGCAGCCTGTCTGTGAGTGCAGTTTATTTTTCTTTCTCGTAAATGTCAGCAGATCTCCATTACCAGCAGTGGCCACAATCACATGCACTGACAACAGGAAGTGTGTGTTTGTTTAAAGGAAGATCTCTTGACACACTATTTGTGCTTACAGTGTGTTGCCCCATCATTTCTTCACCACACACATACACAACAACACAACCCCCTAAACATCTTTCTCGTCTAATTGGAGTAAAATACCTGCATTACCACTGCTCGACACCAGCACAGTTCTTCAGTCTAATTGTCTCCTCCATTATTCTCTTATTGTCTCAAGCTCAAACTATTACGTAGTTATTCCTGCCATCACTTCCCTAAATTTTCCATTTTCCTGTTCAAAAGGTCATACTATATGACTGATGTCTGGAAGAGGAGCTGGAATGATTCAAGGTCATGAAGAGGTCCAGCTAATTTGCTGCAGATGAAAATGTGCACATATGGGTGTTTGCATGCTCACATTTGTGCAGAATAGTAATAGTACAAAACACAATGCACACAAAGGTTCCAAACATATCTACAGGAAATCTATTAATACTCCACACACTACAAATATGCACACAAACAGGCCAGCCATTAGTGTACTGCTCTGTACTATACCTCCTCACTGAGAAAATCCATTGGCTGACCTCTCTTCATCTACATTCCCTGCATATCACCTTCTTCATTCTGCATATCAGTTCCATCTCTTATTGAACTTCCTCTTTCCATTACCAGATATGAAGTTTCTGGCAATGACCCGCCACAGATGTGAGGAGTCTCCTATGGTAATGGCACTCATATGAGTGAGGCAGTAGGCTACTGGGTCTTATTAGAAGCCTTGCAGATGCAGTGAAAACACCCACTGAATTCTTACTAGGAGAGTCAGCAATGAGATTGTGGTGATCAGGGCTTTTTGTCACAAACTCAAACTGGTGAATGTTGTCCAGTCATCTGCTGCTTATTATGTGTGAGGCACGTTTGTTTTTAAGACATGTTTATGTGTCTTTATGAAGTACACAAAGAAAAAAAAGAGCATTTTGTCTACAAGAGGGAGTATATGTGCTTTTATAGTATGCATTGCCTCTGTAAATAAGTAAAGGTAGTGAGGGAAAATTTAAGAAACAGGAGACACGTGCTTTGCTTCAGTGGAAGTATCTGACACATTGGTGTGTATTATTGCAGCAGACTGTAGTCTTCTACGAAAGCCACGGCAGCATTACTCAGTGAACCAGAGAAAGGATAGAGATGGAGTCAGTTTCCTCCTACATGTTTATCCATTTTTTCCTCTGTTTTCTTTTGCCCTTTCGGGGGGTTGTAAAGAAACTACGGGGAATTTCCACAGTGCTATAAATCTCAATCTGCAATTTGGTAACTAACTTGATGCTGTTACTAACATAATGCTGTCACCAACTGCTGCAATCAGAGATGCTCAAAAGCATGCAGGGCCAGCTCAGGCTATCTCATGCTGTCATCGCTGGAAATAGAGATGGCACTCAGGAAATAGATGTCTTGTCATCCCCCAACCACCACCGCCACCATCAGTGAGTTCACTTCTTATCTGAGACAGAGAGGATATGCAAAGTAGCATAAACAAACCTTCCTAACGTAACCCTAACCGTTGTCAGTGACAGGAGGTTTAGTTTCCCATTGCTGACAAATGGCTATCTATTTCTGTTTCATTTAGCACATGTTGTTTAGCAAACTTTATAATAATAATAACAATAATATGAATAAATAAATAAATAATAATAATAATAATAATAATAATAATAATAATAATAATAATAATAATAATAATAAAGAGAAAAAAGACAAGAAGACACTTGCCAGAATTATTAGGTCAGCTATGTGTGGGTGTGTGTGTGTGTGTGTGTGTGTGTGCGTGGTGGTGGTGGGGGGGGGGGGGGGGGGGGGGGGGGATATTTGCATAGAAACTATTTCACTTTGCTGTTTTTTGTCCCCCTGTTTGAAAGTTGAAGGATCAAAGTAAATTATGTACATTACTTAAATATTTAATTGATTAATCTACAACTGTATTAATCTATTGTAATGTAATATATTAATAAATAACAAAAATGTCACACAAAGGGCATTATATGGGCTCGTTATTTGTTCCTAAGTTTTGTTTAGAGGTCTAAACTCATGAATATGTAGCCCCCCAAAGACACAGACATATCATGAGAGCAATGGGTGACAAGAGGACAAGGGTGGCTAAAGACGTATGTATCACTATATTGTGTGTGTGATACTGGTAGACAGAACGAGAGTTAAAGACAAGAAACAGATGGAATGATGAGGAAAAACGATGGAGGAAGAGAGACACGTGCGCGTAGAGAGACGGAGAGGAGGGAGGAGGGAGGTAAAGTACTTAAAGAGGAGACGCATCGTTTGTGCAGTGGTGGAAGCAACATCTCCTGGTTGCAGTCAGGCAGCACAGCAGGCAGCGTTTCCATTCGTTCCTTAAACTGTTGTTGTGTGACGAGGCGATGTGGATTTACAAGCTCGTTTTCGGACTCTTCGTCATTTCTTGCTCTGGTAAGTTTGTCGAAAACTATTTAGTTATGCTTGGATCGCTCCCTATCTGCCACTGTAGCTGCAGAGGGGTACTGTTTTGCGCTCCGTGAACAGGCTGTCAAACATGTGTTAAGTGGTTTTATTCCTGTTACTTTATCACGATTATAGCAATAATATAATGTGATAACAATTCAGGTATTTTACACACGATAGCCTTGGCTGCCTATAGCCTACTGGAACGTTGGACTCGTCTTGGAAATGTGTGTGCGATTAAATAAATCAGGATAAATGTGTTTAAATGTAATATAAACAATCAAGGAAAGAAAAACCCGTCTTCTTGAAATTTAAAAGATACAACTTAATGCGCACGGATGGAAACAGACATCCATCCCAACTCTTGCTGTTGTGACATCTCCAGAGCGCAAGACTTGTAACCAAATCTTATTTGACTGGATTACAATATTAAAAAAGCTACAACAAAGTGGGCTAAAAACTAAAGTATTTGTCCACGCAACAGATTATTTAAGGAAGGACAGAAAAAGCAGATTGTTGATTGGATTGAATTGTTGAGTCATCCTGTGATTGTAACAGAGTGGGACTCTTTCGGTTCAACGCTCCATTTGGCACTCAGGCAGATACATTGTGGAGCCAATGAACTCTAGCTGATCGGACAAAAAAGAAGACCTCTGGTCCTCTGCGATCCCCACCTGCACGTTTCCCCAGAAAGCTTTCATACACTGAATCTGAGAGCAGCTCTGATGATGACTTATAGTTTGTATGGTCATTCCAGAAAAAAAACAAGACAGCTTTAACAACTTTTCCAGGAGCGTCACAGTCATTTAGTGATGCTGATGATTAATAGAGAGAAAATACTAATATCGATTGAAATGCACGTAGACAGATAATTGAAAAATGTAAAAGGAAGAGAAATGTGGGCGGGGTTCTCTTTAACTGAGTGGCTTTCTCATTTTGCAAAGACGCAGAAAAGCTACAAACACACGCACACGCACACACACACACATACACTAACTCACAACGTCAAAGCAGACTGACTACCACTTTGTAATGCTGGTGTGTGATGTGTATGTTGGCAGATTATCCACATTTTCTCCCAGGAAAAAGTACCTAATTATATCTTTCAGGGAACAAAGGCTTGACACTGGGGTGCTGCCCTCAAAGGTGCTGAGCTGTACCCTCAAAAGTGGCTACTTAGTTGTACCTTTGTAGTTTGTACCTTATAAAGACCAGTATTGTGCCTCTGTTGGTTGTCCTCTACCCTGATTTAAAAGTTTAAAGAAAGATAAATTATCACATCCAAATGCCAATAAACATACAGGAGGCAATGCAGGGTTCAGTGTCTTCCACAGGGATGTTTCAACTTGTGGTCTAGGGAAACCTGGGATTAAACCATCAGCCTTTTAACTGGCAGACAAACACTCTTTCTCCTGACTTACAGCCAGCCAGAAACATATGAGAAGTGTGTTATAGAGTGTTTTCCTAAAAAAAATAAACAACCATAAAGACATTTACTGATATCTGCTTTGAATGTATGAAGGAACTGTTGAGGCTTCAGCTAAGAGTAAAACTTGTTTAACTTTTTCTTCTCTTGTTTTTTCTCAACATCTGCTAATTGTGTAGCCTAACCCCTAATATACTATTACTATTACTAAGGAGCATCTGCTGATGCATTTGCTTGCATGTTCAATGGTAATGATGATGGGGATAATGATATTAATAGCAGCTAAATATAAAAAATATTACAGCAAAATACTGTTTATTAACGGTGGAAGAATTAAGTAAAACAAAACCAGGCTGTATTGTCATCAGAGCTGCAAAACAGACAAATCCTTTAACTCATTGAAATAAGCCCTAAAAGGTTAATAGCAGTTTAAGCTCCACCCCCACTGTGGCTTATACTAGTATTAAAGTATTCTAGTTATAATAACTGAGCTGCCATGATGGTGTGATGTTATTGTATTTCAGAGAGCAAAAGAAATGCACTCCAGGACTACCAGAAATCTGATGGCATCCAGCTGGTTTCACAGTCTCCTGAGGCTTTCCATCTGACCAAAACCAAGAAGATGAGCTTATCCAGGTGTGCTAATGTCTGCAGCCGCAATAAAAAAATCCCCTTCACATGCAGGTTTGTTTGTTATGATTCCATTATTACCCTTTTAGCTCCATGATTTTTTTTTTTTATGTATTATCTTTTTTAACATGGTCAAGTAACTATTGTTGAATGGTCAATTTATAAGACCTGTCAAGTTTAAAAGATGTGATGGCTCCACAACTTCTTAAATTATGCATAATGGCAATATCGTAACTATAATCTGGTTAAGCAGGCTTCATCTTAATTCAGACACCAGTGCTAATTGCCTTTGGTTTCATTTTGCTTCAAGAAAACAAAGACAGCTTATTATTCTTCTCTCTGTCTTCTTTCCTTTCCTAGAGCGTTCCTTTATGATCATAAAAACAGGAAATGCCAGTGGCTTTCATTCGACAAGAACTCACCAGGAACTCAAAGCTATCAGACCGACAGCTACCAACTCTATCAGAAGAAAGGTGCCCTTTCTTCTTTGCAAGCTTATACTAAACCAGTGACTCCTTCTGTCCTCACATCTGTCCATCAGGAACACCTGAAGGAAAACCTTAAGCTGATTGCTTGAATACTTTATCGATTCATTTTCAGCGACTTTGTCTTAGAAATGATGATGATCCTCGGGGGAAAGAAAAGGAAGGGCAAGGACCATTGTCGTGTTTATTGTCGTGCCACAGCGTGTTACGGCTAATTTTATGTCATTAAGCTGCATTTGTGTAAACACTGGAAATTCCCACCACATCTTAGTCTGACTGACCACAATAGTGAACATGCGGGGTGCGTAACTTATTCCACTGAATTCAGATATTTGTGATTAGGAAAACAGATTTGACTCTTGGCAATGTCACGTCCTTGTTAAGCTCAGCATTCTTACTCCCCCTCTGTTTTCTTCATCATCTGCACTAGCTCCACGATCAGGCTGTTAAGTCATTGGACAACTCTTTAATGCTGTCATTTTGCCTCATTCTACCCATCTTTCTCTCTTGTTATATTTTTCTTTTTCTAAATATAGATTATGTAAGAGAATGCATTGTGGGGACAGGTCAGAACTATAGAGGACGGAGGTCGGTGACAGTGAGTGGGATCAAGTGCCAAGCCTGGGCTTCTCCTATTCCTCATGAACACAAGTAAGAATTTGATGTACTTTCCACCTCAATGTCAAACCATATAGTGTTAGAAGCTGCTGTTAATGTTAGTGTTGGCCTGTGATTGATGCAATTAGCTGGTAGCTAGAGGCTAGTCTATGTGTGTGTATGAGTATGATATATTAAAGGTTGATTAGGCTCCTGGGAGCAGTCATTCATCAGAACTGACCTCAATGTAAAACTCTACAGAGTCACACATCATTTCCTGCAATGGCCACTCTGTTTATCTAGGTGTGTGTGTGTGTCTGTTTGACTCTATGTGTGTTTTACAGAAATCAGGATCATATCTAAAACGCAGTCTTTGTTTAAGCTCTGGATGCATAACTCAGCTAATGTCTCAGATAAAGCTAATTTTCAATATCTTGGCATACCTTCTTGATGAAATGTATCTGTTTCTCAGTAGAGAGAGAGTGTTTTAAAACAAAAGATGAATCATGAAAGGGATGGCTTGGTAAGGAACAAGAGAACTGCTACATAAAAAAATTAAAAAGTGGTCAATTCTTAGAAAGAATAACATTATTCTGTGTGAAGCACAACAAAAAATGTCAAGTATAGCCCCAGTAATACTTTATATAATAGCATACAGTTTAATTAAAGTTGTGTGGAAGTTTTCTTTTAAACAGCTCATTATATCTTGCTCTATGGGGGATTAATATCTTTTACCAGCTAAATATGATTCCTGTATATTTACTACAAGCCAGTTATTGACCACCAGAGATCATTGTACGGTGCACAAGACAAGGCTTATGCTTGCTTATCCCATTTGCTCTTTGTTTTCTTTTTTTTTCCAGCTTCCTGCCTGTTTTGGCTTCCTTTTAATTACTGTTATATTATGTCAATAAGGTAAAATTATCTTCCTAAAATTTTTACAATGAAGAGAGTAAAGAAGAAATCAGTTTCCCTTCCTCTCCTCAGAGGTATGAACTAACTTTAAAAGGCTTTGTAGTGAACTGACAAAGCAAAGCCAGCAGTGTACGTTTGTACCTCCAGTGAACCTGCCCTATTAGACTACTATTAATGCCTTTACAAATCAAGTAATTAAACCGAGGCAAGTTATATGTATTTATCAGTCAGCTCATGGGCATGTGGAACTCTGACATACACACACAAGAAAAATAACATTTTTATCAGTGGAAGTTTTCCCTTATCTCTTTTCAGCTATTCTCATTTTTGTACCTATCATTACCCACAACCAAATGACGAACTTTTCATAATGTTATCGTTTCATCATCATGGAAAAATACCGCTTGACTTAAAAAACTTTTACTCACTATGGCCATCATCTCAGCTGGTGACCGCAGCCATGTGCTTGCCTGATGGAAAAGATATGAGTCATTTGTCTGTGTGTTTATACTACATTCTGAACAGGCCTCCTAAGAAATTGCTTTTTTGTGCATCATTGTGTTTTTTTTCCAATTAGCAATATTGTGTTATTGATGACTCAGTCCATAAACAACATTGTTTAGTATTGCAGATGTTGTAAATGGAATAAAGGTCCTCTTTCTGTCAGAGATTAAGAAAACACAACAGAAATGATTGCAGGAACTTCAGTGTTTTATTTTTTCTAAAATATTGTGCTCTGTTTGTAAGCTGAAATATTTGGTAGCTGGTTTTATTACATGTGTTTGCTGGTTTAACTACTCCTCTTCTTTCAACAGATTTATGTCTAAGAAGTTCAGGAAGAAGGATCTCAGAGAAAACTACTGCCGAAACCCTGATAACTCCACTGTTGGTCCATGGTGCTTTACCACTGACCCCAGGCCACATCTTAGACACCAGGAGTGTGGCATACCACAGTGTTCAGAGGGTACGCTATAACCACACATAAAAAATATGTCTGCATGTGAACGTTCACTTGAAATAATACCCATTCCCCATTGCAAATTGTCTCACCAATTTAAGCTTGACAGTCTGAAATGAGCTGCAGCAAATTAGGCAATCACATACTTGGACTAAGCGGCTTTCGCTATAACTGTGGTCCACTGAGCATCTGTGCACACGTGTGTGGGTGCACAGGTTTTCTTTATTTGCAGAGGCCAGCTGTAGCTGTTTCCAGGTGTGTGGTTCAGTTTTTGCTGTCTTCTCTTATTCCATCAGGCTCAGATTTTGTAAATGGTTTGAACCTAAAGGAGCTGCTTTCTGAATGTTAGAGAATATTAATTCCTCTGTCCTCTCATCTACACAAATTGCCAGCCATTATGTCCATCCCTGTGGACATACATATGGTTGTGATGAAAGGAAATCCTGTCTGTGTCTTAGCCTTGATATTATATCACTCAATGTTACTGTCAGGCACTGAAGTCTCCCTGAAGAAGGGGATGATAATGACCTCTGTTATCTAACCCTTGAGGATTCATGCTGTCAAGAGGGCTTGTTTCCCCAGCATGCATGACACAGGATCACTTTCAAGAAGAACCAAGTTGTGGTTTGATAAGAAACAACGATGATACTCTGTCTTCTCTCGCTCACATATGGTATCCCATTGGGTTATCAAGCCTTGTACAACAGAGATAACAACATTTCATTTTGAAAGAAAGCCTGTGTTCTGAGAAGAAAAGGACTGGAGGGATTTCTCCAAAAATTAACTTGCACTAATAGGAAACATGCACGCAGACACAAACATGGCGTGTAAACGTGAATATGCACACGCAGCCAGTTGTATTATGTGTTGTGTAATGACAGAAGTGGACTTGAAAACATCTGTTTTCAATCACCATCCTCTGTTGTTTTTACTAGAGAGTGTGTAGTACTCACCATGCAACAAATGGTGCCCTCGCTTCATCAAAGATTGTTGCCCTCATTAGTCTGGCACATAGTGTGTGCTTAGAGACATTAAATGTATGTGAGCATAATGGCTTTATGCTGGGTTAAGTATTTTATTATAAGGTGTTTATTTTAGAAATACTGTGTAGTGTGGGCAACGGTGGTTAAAACAGTCACCTTACAGCAAGAGCCCTGAAACGTGTTGCTGAGCTGAAGCTGTTTTTCTTTTTTTTTTATTTTGGAGTTTGTATGTTTTTTTCTGTGTCTCAGTGACTTTTCTCCAGGTTCCTCCCACCAGTGCAAAGCCATGCATGTCACACGCAATGCTTTTGCTACCAAAAGTCAGAGCTAAAGTACTAAATAGAATAGTTATAGGGTCAAGGTCAAATTTATTTATTATGCACTGTCAACAAAAACAAAATTTAGAATAATGGAAAAGAAGAATAGAAAAAAAGCTACGTACAAATGATCTATTAAGATGTCGTGTCTATGAATGCAAAGGAGAAGTGAAGAGTTTTAAGCAATGATTTTAAGATATCTTAAACAAGAAAGGTGCAGAAATTTTCCACAAATTTAGAGCAGCTGCCACTAAAAGCTTAATAACCTTTGGGGATTATCTTGGAGCATCTAAAAGAAACTAGTTGAATGTACTGCTCTTAGATCTTTTACCTAAGATGGTGCAAGTCTATTTAAAACTTAAAAAAATAGCAATAAAATCTTAAAATCAATTAGAAAACCGACTGGAAGCTTATGAAGAGATGCCAACACGTGAGCTATATACTCACATTTGTTCATGTTTGTTAAAAAACAAGAAATACATGTAATGTTATTCTAAATGTAAAATATGATATTAGTTAGGATTTGTTTTGTATTTCGTTGCTCTGCAGTTGAGTGTGTGAACTGTAATGGAGACGACTACAGAGGACCCATGGACCACACAGAAAGTGGAAAAGAGTGCCAGCGATGGGACCTGAATGAACCACACAAACACCAGTTCCACCCAAAGAGGTGATCCTTTCACACACATACTGTGCATGCTCCATCACATGTACGTCTGCAAACATTCAAGCATATACTGGCAAAAATCTTAAGAATACTTGTTGCAATAATTGGTTCACACAACTGCTTCATATGGCTGTGATGTACTTAACTCTGGAGATGAAGTGATTTTGAGTGAGCCAGTGAAAACTTTTCCCAAAGGAATGCTTTCTCACTCCAGTGTGTAATTGTATGTTTTAATAGTGTTATGGGTGGGGAAACACCTTCTTTCTGATTTATGGAGGCTGTATATTTCAATGTGTATCAATAATTCTTATATGATCTTGGTTTGTGTGCACATCAGCTTTAAATGTGTCTGTGTAAAAATTGTTCCAGCCAGTTGGGTGGCAGGTGGTCTGGATTAGTGGAGACTCGTTAACACATCCTTAATCATCCCACTGTTTGTGTAAACCAGGTCCCAGACTGCTCGCAGCGCTAATGTAATGAGAGGATCCCATAGCCTGATACTGCATGTCTACAGGCTGCAGGCCTAAAGGGATGTGGGACTTTGGGATGACTTACTGTTCAACACCTGTAGTGGTGCAACTTATTATCCTCCTCATCCTCACAGGGGGATTCACAGATGGAGTCAATGCACCATTATAGTTATTAATGTTTCGGCTGCATGCAATGGTGAACTGTCTTTCCACTCTTCCTCTGCTTGCAGTTTAGAAGGGAGATGTTGTGTTGCAGTGTTCTTTTGCACTATGGTTTTAAGTCACGTGCAGCTTTTGTCCACATATTAATGTAGCTGCTCTGCATGTTTTGTATTAGTTATCCAGACAAAGGCCTAGATGACAACTACTGTAGAAACCCAGATGGACGCCACAGACCCTGGTGCTTTACCACGGACCCAAACACATCGTGGGAGTATTGCAGCATCAAAGTCTGCGGTAAGCATGCATGCATGTTTGTTTGTGTGTGGTTGAATGCATTAACATAAGTCAAGCAAGTCAAAATGTATCATGATGGGGAGTGGGTGTGGTTTGTGTGCAGTACAAACCCATGAAGTATGACTGCAACATACTCTAACAACTTCATGTACCCTTCATTTTATCTTTCCTCCTCCTCATATTAGTTGATTCTATGGAACACACACACACACACACACACACACGCAGAGTCTCCCCACTTAGTTGGGCTCTCTGTTATGTCTTCTCTGATAGACAGAATGTTTATTTTTTCCCTGCGTCACTCACCTGCTGTTTATTGTTCTATGCCAGCTCTTATGTGTGGTGGGCAAACTGCAAAGAGCTCAGTTACATATAGATACAACTCCAGGGTCATACGTACTACAAGCATATCACTTTCATCACACCTCTTACACTTAACGTAAGCAGTGTGATTGATAGGTAAGAGCCAGAGCTGGGGTTGTGCTTTGTGCATCTTTGTGCTTCTAACCAGCAGATGCACTATGTGTAGTTGACCCTGCAATCAGTGACAAGTCACTAAAACAGCCACTGGAGTCTTCAGGAACATAAAACAGAGAACTGATGTTATTGTTAGGCTCAGATTATTTCTCTCCAGTGTGTGACTGACCTGTTTGCCTGCAACAATCATCAGCGATCCTGGCAACATGTTTACTAGATGGCATTCGTCCATGAGGACGCAGTGATTCACTGTTCCTCTCTGTGTTCTCTCTTCTACAAACTGTTCTCCACCCTGTGCACTGTATCCTTCTCTGTTTCTCTTTGATATGGAGTTTTTTGGTAACAGACCAAGTTTACGACCCAGTTAGTTTTAATCAAAACAAGGCAGTGAGGACAGAGCAGCAGACAGTGAAACAGAGGAGTGTTCCATTGACAAAGCCTCTTCTTTTGTTTATGGTCAAACTAGTACAAATCTATTTTTAGACTAATTGTGGAGGCAGAAAAACGTTGTTTAACAGACTTGAAGAACTGCAGCGTTTAGGCAATTTTGGGAGCAGTCAAGGACAATGTTGAGGCTAATTATTTCGTGTTTTTTGTTTTGTCATAAAAGCTCTGCTTCTATGATAAAAATTAGAATGAAACGGAATTTCTGACTTGTTTTTTCCAGCGTAGTTATACTGTGGGCATTTTAAACCCCCAGAGGAGGCTTATTCTGCTTAAACTAAATAGCAAAGACATCATTAGTGTATTGATTGTGTCTATAGAACTATCACACTACAAATTTTCCTCAGAGATTAATCACTGAATATTAATTCCTTTTTTGTACACCATGGAAATGTTTGCAGCTCTCCATTTAATACAAGACCCTGGGGTGAGGACACATTGGAACTTTGAGGACAGCTGATTTGGCTGTAGCCAGATCAAATTATGTGCTACAGGCTGAACCATTTGGTGTTGACAGCTGGGAAATAACATCCTGCATTGTGTGACTAAGGAACTGGGATCAAAATTAAATGCAAGGAAAACCGTTTCACCACAAAAAAAGTTCTTGCTTGAAGGGATGTGCTTTTTGAAAGCACAAAAATGTCTCAGATGGAGCTTGCAGCAGTAAACACTTCTGTTTAGTCAAGTGAAATAGATTTTTCCACACCATGTTTTTACACTCAACATTCTAAAAAACGCACAACTGCAAACACTTTCATTTTGTTTGAAGTTTGTGGGCAGCAATAATCAGGAGATCCAGGCTCAATTGTCAATTTGCAGAGAATTACCATCAATAGAAATGTGAGCCTGTCACACTTTGGCATGCCTGATTTGCTTAATCTTTCTGGCTCTCTTGTTGAAATGCTAATCACAATGTTCTGGAGGAGCTTGTACTCCTGTGAAATGTTCTTGAACTTCTGGTGGAAAAGCTATGCAATGGATCTAGAAATGCTTGACTAAATTATGTGTGGAGTTTCAAGACTTTCATAGTATCTGTTTAGAATGTATGATCCATTTTGCCAAAGTTCCTGGGCAAAGACACAGGTAACATGTGCGCTTTGAATTTCATAATAATTACTTTAAAATCTCTTCATCCACCATTTCAGTTAAATTAGTCTTTTGTAAGTTAAGCTTAAAATGAGCAAGTTAAACTATTGCAAATGGATGTTACTTTTCTGTTTTGGTATAGTGACATGTATAAACATTGTGCTTATGTAGCAAAATGTAAAATAACTTTTTGTGATGAAATCTGCTCAAACTGTCTACCAATCATCATTTGACCAATGCAAAGTGGTGGCCTTTTAGCCTTTCTTGAGGTCTGCACACATGCCCACCTACGTTGGTTGAATACCTACAATTCTACACTCTGCATGTACTGAGGGCAGTGCATAATCATACATATATGCTACCATGAATTGCATGTTAGTTTGAATTGTCAATTATATTAAAAAGGTGAATGTTGGCAGCATATGTAAAACAAAGCTTGATTTAAGGGGGATGGTATTCAAAGCATAAGCTGTTTTTAGTGTCTAACAGATGGACTTTAGTATGTTCCTGTCACACCTTTGTTTGTGGACAGCTGTTTGGAAGCTGCAAGTTTGCTGGTTGTCATCATTTTGCTCCCAAAGAAGAGTACGAAGGGATCTAACTAACTTGTCTATTACTATGTCTTTTCTTTTTACTTTTAATCAGCCCATCAATTACTAAACAAATGCATAATGATTACTTAAAATAAGTGATTTACACCAAGATGACATTTACTTTTTTTTATTGATGTAATAAATTAAGTAAGAAGTAAGTAATTTTGTCATGGATTAACAGATACTTTTCTGCACTCAAAACCTCCACATTGGTGTTCACAAAAATAAATAAATCTGCGTGATACCTGTATTTACCTTAAATTACACATTCAATATGTTATGGCTTTCCACAGAAACTCCTTCTATAAGTAATATGGTAGAAACCACTCAGTGTTACCAGGGCAGAGGAGAGGGTTATCGAGGGACAGTGGACGTGACGCACAGTGGACTCACCTGCCAGCACTGGGATTCTCAGTATCCCCACAACCACACTTTCATACCTCAAGCCTACCCATGCAAGTGAGTCAGAAACTCAGATGAGAAAGCCATCCGCTCACTCACCCACCAGTGTACACTTACATCTGAGCAGATTACAGGATGAGTTTCTCTGTGTTTTTCAGGGACCTGAGAGAGAACTATTGTCGGAATCCAGATGGTCAAGAATTCCCCTGGTGCTTCACTACGGACCCAAGAGTCCGCACAATGTTCTGCACCACTATTCCCCAGTGTGGCACTCAGATCAGTCCTGTCAGCGGTGAGAGATTCTACAACATTATTTGGCACGGAACTCCACAAGGAAAAATATGATTTTATCTACATCCAACACAGACAAACATTTGGTATTTTTCTGTTGTAGATAGTGGAGTTCATATGAGACTTTATAACCACATATATTGGTTTGTAACCACATTTTTCGCCTTCCCTATGGAAAACTGTAGCCCTGCTGGCCTGTGGGAAGAACTGGCGACCACATCTCACATAAATAAAATCTGACAGCAGTTTAAGGACAGCCTGGTCTCACTGGACATTGAAAGATGGGGTTGGAGGATTAGTGTTGGTTCAGATTCTTTCTGGGTTGCCGAAATATTTGAAATGGAAAGATGTAGATCTATGGCTGATTACACAAATTCAAATTTCCCAAGGGATTTGGGGGATATTTCTTAGAGATTGTATGGCCTTGCATTGGGATTATCAACCCGCTCTGAGGTTGTGCTGTAGTTCACCCTTGAGGGTTGAATACATTCCCATATAGAAATGAAATGCAGGATGACAGACAGCTTCAATAACTTATTTATGACCCATGTTTTTCTGAGGTGTCATTGTGGATGACTTATTTAGTGTTCCCAGCTTTGCCTGTTCTAGATCCAGTCACAACTATGAAAGTCTGACTAAAGGTTGTTTTTAATTCTTATATTTATACATAATATGTGTGCACCGTCAGAGTCAGTCAGTTAAAACATTTGCAATTCAACATTTTATTGATAATACAAGAAAGTAGTGATACAGTTCTTTGCCGAGTCAATCATGTTTTGTGTTGGAGTTCTAAAGTTTGGTAACAAGATCATAATTCGTGCTGTAGATGCTTAACATCAACAATGATCTTAAAAAATGCTATATTAACTGACAATGAATACACATTACAATTCTTTGAACTTTAAAGAAAGTCTATACAGAATTTGTTACGTTTGTTGTATGTGGAATATACATTTAGGATACTTACCCTAATTTTTCACCCGTTTCTGTCCAAATCTAGACTGCTATGAAGGCTTTGGAGAGAATTACCAAGGACAGCAGTCAAGGACTAGATCAAACCTGCCCTGTGCTCCCTGGAGAGACCACAGCAACAGGTCAGCCTGCTAGATCCCTGCTACCTCCTAGCCTAATAACTTTTCCAAACTCTATAATGTCAAAAACAGACCTGCACCCTTAATAAATTGCAGACGTGGGCCTCTGCCTAAAATCAAGATCAAGATGTCACGCAGTTCAGCAACATGTTAGCCATTGGATCTGACAAAGTGTAAAGGATTTTAACAGCTAAGCTGAATCAAAGCAAATAATAATAAGCAGAAGACATGCAAATTTTATGAGTTTTAATTTAAATGGGAATGCATGGCGTCCCAGTGATAATGGTTGTTTATGACAGTCCTAGTGTGCAGGACAGTGTGTCTGCGTTTGCATCGAGCATGTGTGCAAACCTGAAACACAGAAGTAATGCATAGAGGCACCTTATTTTGACCTTTACTGAAGTCTTATTGTTGTTAGTGGATCATGTTAAGCCTCTTGGTTTCACAAGAAGAAAACAGCTCCTGTGGGTACTATGACTAGTGTCTCCAGCATCTACTAATGGCCGGCCAAGTGTTTCCCTGAAGATGACCTAACTGAGCTGGAATGACTCCCAGTGATAATTTCGTTGGGGGATATACACTTCACTCCTCACCTCTGACCCCAAACCCTTCCTTTGTAGGAACACTTCAAAGCCACTCAGCCCCACTGCTTGGCTCCTATCCATAGGTCAAAAGTCAGGGTTATTCAGTCGCAATGAGAGTTGGCTGTGCCGGAAATATAATAGATATAAACACAGATTTGAACCTCTGGATCACTGTGATTTGAAACCCTTCTCTCATGTTTAACTTTTTCATTACATTTTCCACCTTACTTGCTAAAGAATCCTACCTGGGAAATTTGTTTGTTTTTGGTTTTAAATGCCATATGAAGATACACTGCATAATGCACCTGATATGTGAATGTAGGTGGATTTATACTGCTTTAGTGAGTAATTCCTTTGCAAATCGCCTTCTTGTCTGGAGGGAGAGAGCCTACACAGCTGTGTAGTTTGACTGTCCAGATCATATCTGGCTAAATTCATTCAGCTTGTAATAATACTTACAAATCACTGGGAAATCTTTTTTACTCTCAGAAAGAGGTGAATTATCTGCTTAAAGAAGAGAAAAAAAATAAAATCTTTTGTTGTGAACATTGTCTTTGTGGCTTACTGAATGTTGAATGATTAGTTAAGGGCTTTTTCTGTGTTCATCCAGTGGTGAGAGGGGCATGCTGACGGCTAGCCTAGAGGGAAACTTCTGCAGAAATCCTGATAAAGACAAACACGGACCTTGGTGTTACACCAACAATTCTGCAATTCGATGGGACTACTGCAACATAAAACCTTGTAAGTGCAATGACGTGACTCTGAATGTATGCATGTATCTGTATGAAACAATGTGTGGAAATTGAAGGTTTATCATTCTTCTAAATGAAGGACTGTACACATTCTCCCTTTGTCTTCTTTCCAAGTGGTTGGACACATGGAGACTCAATTTATTTGCAGTGTTCTGGCTGATCAATACTTGCAGATCATTGTATGTCAAAAAAGAATTGATGCCACTGTGTTCCCCTGGCAAACAGGTTTTTTTTCATAGTTTTAGACAGACATCACCAAAATTAGGTCTATAATCAGGAGAAACCGTTTTTAAAGTTGATAAGTAATTCATGGCTAGTTGTTGTCATTTAAAGTTTGTAATATAAAAAATATATGCATAGAAACCCAATTTATTTTAACAAAAATCAAGTTTTATTCCTTTTCACTCTAACTATGAGGCACAGTTCATCCTTTAAAAAGTTGTCAGTCTCTCACATGATTCTTTAAGAGACTCAGGAACATTTATTCTCACATTTATATCCAATTTTGAGTCACCAGTAGAACATTTCAGTTTAATTCAATTCAATTCTTTATTGTAATTGTAATAATAACTTATTTATAATAACAATAATATGTTGTTTGAACATCTCAACACTGGCATGAGTTATTATAAGTGCATAAAATGCCAACTCAAATATAAAAATTACCCACTGCAAGCACAGCTGTTAGAACAGTAACAGATTAGAAGCACTTAAAGAAGTTCGGTGGTGTAATATTCAAATTCCACCTTATGCTTGTAAACGAATAAGAATCGGGGCAGTAAACTCAGATGGTGGAATGTTGGAAAGCTGCAGCAATGCAACATTTATTTCACAGTTATTGCAGTGGTGGAGGACGGTGTGTGATAAAGGGTGGGGGGCAGGGGGGAGGTCTCTTCATTCATTCACCTCACTGCCTGGGGATAGAGGGTGTGCGCCAATCTGGGGGCTCTGAAACAGATGGAACTATATCTTCTCCCAGAGAACAATAAACAAAAATAAATGCAAACACAGAAAAAGGCCCAAGCTGACTTTCAGCCTAGAAACTTAACACCAACAGCACCAACCACTGTAACACTGTCAGCTCTATGATAGAAAACAAAACCAAAACTTTTTAACAAACCTTTATTGAACTTAAACTTAAGTTCACTCCATTATGGTTAACTAAGGCACACACTATTCATGTAAAGTCTCCCATTTTTGAAAGAATATTTTTTTAAAGTGTCCTGGTGGCTATGGCTGCATGGTCACTATGAAATCCAAACCTTTGTGTGACATGACCTCCTATCTTGTGTCAGTCGATCCTTCTTTATGACTTGTTTGTTTCTTCTCTACACTGCAGGTGATTCTTTACAGAACACCATTACTCTAGGTGAGTAAGAACCTCTTTGTGAGTGACTAAGCTGCTGATCTGCATGTGATAGCCCTGAAATCTGGTTATTTATTTATTTTTTTCTAGAATTTCATGGAGGCCTTTTCATGTCCAGCTATCACAGTGCATGATGTGAGACATTATCTTATCTAGCTATATAAGTTTATGTATGTGTGTTTGTTTCTGTCATTGTGGAGACAAAGCACATGACAGGATGACATCTCCTAGAGACATCCTTGAAATAAAAGTGATTTTTTTAAGGTTAAAACTTGGCTTTGGGGTATCAAGTTGAGGTTAGAATTGGATGTAGGGTAAGATTTAGAAGATTAATCTCCCATTCTTGACACACCGAGTTCAAATTCCATCCATGTGTTCTGCAAACTGGATGTAATCACTTCAATTAATGGTCTCATCAGCATAACTGGTTATTTATTTTTTTTTATATAAATAATGATTATGACAGATCATTAAGCAGCCCAAGTGTTTCGTGACTGTGTAAACATTATTACAGCATTAACAATATCAGAAATGTACCTCTGAAAGCATATTCATGAATTAAATTAAATTTAGGTGTGTACTGAAAGGAAATAAGTTACAATATTGAGTGTGTATTTGTGTGTGTGTTTCTGCTTTGCTAGTTGAGCCATCCACTGTAGGATGTTTCATCCATAAAAGAACCAGGATCGTAGGAGGGGGTCCAGTTGGCATAACAGATGGCAGCTGGATGGTCAGCATACAGAAAGGGTACATCATACGACATGTTATTCATTTTCCTCCAATACTCTCACAGATAGTAACAGTTAGGCTCCAAAAATAGCCATCATCTATGTCTCCCCCTCTTCAATTTCCATATATAGATGTCATTTGGATTTATTTAAATTTCCAGTATAAAGTTTGTAAAACAGCCTATCTGCTTACTTTATCCCATCATGTGTGTTTTTGATCTTACCAGGTCAGTTCACTGGTGTGGTGGTTCACTGATACGAGAGGAGTGGGTACTGACTGACAGACAGTGTTTCTCCTCCTGGTAATTTCCGTCGTAACAGGCAGTGCATACGTTTGAGTTCACATGCATTATTTTTATTCCATGTGGAATAATTTTAACTCCTATGTCTCTTCAGCGTTCCAGACCTCAGTGAGTATCGGGTGTGGCTGGGAGTCTCTGACATCCGAGAGGGTGCTCCTGACTGGTCCAAGAGACAAGAAGTCAGTATAGCTCATGTGATATGTGGCCCTGATGGCTCCAGTTTAGCCCTCCTAAGGCTTGCTAAGTAAGTGTTTGGAAAAAAAAATTCCTATAATATATTGATATATATATTTCTAGCTGTGTGATGATGATGATGTTTCATACTTTGTGTGTTCATTAAATATGTCCAGGCCTGCCCTTCCTGCAGACAATGTCCATACCATTCAGCTGCCTGTAGCTGGATGCTCCATTCCAGAGGGAACAATATGTAAAATGTATGGATGGGGAGAGACCAAAGGTACTAATGTTCTGCATTGTACTTTCACTTCTACTGTTGCATACATGTCTGCTCTTTAAGTCTTACGGGATTGCAATATATTGCATTTATATTGCATTTCTCATGTAGCTCACTTGCATGATTCTGCACTCTTTATTTTAATGATATAGTGGAAGTGAAAAGGGACATTATAACATAGTCTTTAATAACCAGCACTGTATAACCCTGGGTCAGTACTGCTGGTTGGATGGTTTTATTTATGAGGTGAATCAGAGTAATGTTTTTTAATAAAAGCAGAAATTTTGCCATTATTTCTTAGTGAAGTATTCAGGCTTTATTAAGTTGTTAGAATAGAAATGTGCTAAATATGATATAGCTATATATATATATGTATATGAATTGTGCATATTTTCCATTATGAGTTAATATGGATGTAAAAGGCTACGGTTCTGTGGTGGGACATGAAATGTACATGTTGTAGCAGAATACAAGAGATAATGTGTAGCTTTAAACTCTTTCAGGCACTGGCCACGATGATGTACTTAAGGCAGTGAACCTGCCTATTGTCAGTAATAATAGATGCAGAGAGATGCACAGAGGGAACCTCCACATCCCCAACACCAAGATCTGCGCAGGAGGGAAGAGGAATGAGGGAGTGTGTGAGGTATACTGTTTTAAATTATTCAGATTCTTTATTAGATGGCTTTACAGTTTAGATATGAGCCTCTTACAGCTCTGACAGCATTGTGTCCATGTTGGTAAACAAGAACAAGCCTTAAACCTCAAGATAAAGTAATAATTTCTAGTGTGACTCTCTGAGAATATTAGTGCCTTGATTCAACAGAGTGCTTTCAAAGCCCAGTTTGATTTAAATCTCAAACAAATGTTATTTAAATCCACAGGCTTAGTGTTCAGTCTGTTGTAAACAGAGCAGCTGGAGACTGTTGTGCTGAATTTAATCAACTTTCAAAGATGTTTTGTGGATTCTAAGTTTGGAAGAGAAATGCCCATGATGGTACCGTCTGTCACCGAGGGTGCTGAAAGGCATTTTGTTTCTATTTATCACTGCCAAAAAATATAAACAGTGATGATACCCATTTCTTAACTAGCGATCCAGAAAACATGTGCTATGCATTTCTTCTTTTACAGAGGGATTACGGCGGCCCTCTGGTGTGTCAAGATGGTGATATTAGAGTTATTGTTGGAGTCAGTGTCCATGGCAGAGGCTGTGCTCGGGCCAACCAGCCTGGCATCTTCATTAATGTGCCATTCTACACACAGTGGATTTACAAGGCTTTCAAATTCTACCCTAACCCTGAGATCATCTAGAGACTAAAGTAAAATAAATCACAATCAAGGGACTAAATCAAAACTTCCACCTCTCTTCTCTCAAGCAGGGCACTCAGGTCACTTGCTATGTTTTGTATACCTTAGTGGTTTTGCAGATGAAGAAGAAAGTCTGAGGATGCACTTATGTCATGATGTAAGAGTACTAATTATCATATTGATTCTACTGTAAGAATCATTAATGACAACTATGAAGACAGTTTTCTTCCTGCGTATATATTTGATCAATCCAGATCCAGGGCAAAATGTGAAGGTCTGTTTTTTTTTTTCCTTTCAAATGGACATGAAAATAAATAAATAAACTGAGGGATACAGTTTTAAGACTTTATTAAATTGGCTCAAAAAGTTAATTGTCTGACAGAATTTGTATTGATATACATTAGTGAAATATTCTCTTGCTTTGTGGCTATGTCACATTTTGCCGTGAGACTGGGTTGCAGACATACAGGTGGAATTGAATGACTGGAGCAGCAAGTGAGGAAAATGTTTCAATACATAAGTTGAAGATAACATAAAAATGTCTTTGAATGTCTTTGTCTGAGGTAGAAACAGAGCAGGGAAACAAATATTTGGTTTTTGACAACTTCCCAATTTCCCCTTAAAGATGTGTGTATGTGAACACTTGTGATTCCTGGCATTACTTGAATGATTTGAACACCAAATGCAGTGGTTCAGCAGCTCCCTTTGTAGAGTGCATCAGTGAGCCACTTAGAAAACTATTCAATGGTAGCGCAGTTTCAAAGGCACTCTTAACAAGCTCCATGCATCTCCAGGGGCTTAAATAAAGTGGTCCTCAGTGTAAATAGTGTTTTAATGAGTGTATTTATGACACTCTAAATGTATTTTAGGTCTTATAGATCTATGACAGGAGGTTATGGGTGTTTTTGGTCGGTAAATGGAATGAAGTTTGCTTTTTACAGTTTAATCTGTCAGTCAAGTTTCTGTCTGATAATGGTGTCAGACTCCATTTCCAGTATTGTAATGTTATCACAGTACCATTGACTGTATATAAGATGCTATTTCCTGTCTGTGTAGATACAATGAATGTACGGTTACTCAACCCTCTTAGGATATAAAGCATAATTCATGTGTACACAAAGTTCCTTTAATATGTTTTAAATGTTAATCATGAGTATTTTATATGTATGTTTTTGTTGTTGTTGTTGTTTGTTTGTTTCTTTGCAGCAGTGGCTGTATGCAGAACGAATCTGCAGAGGGAGAGTGTGTGTGTGAGCGCATGTTTGAGCCAGAGCTGAATGAATTATTCCTGCACTCAGACCCTGGCAGACCCCCAATTCCATTCCACTCTGGATATTAATGTCACAAAGTCTCTTGCTTCAAATTTTGTGGAAGGGATGCTCTTTGTAACTGAATTGTCTGTATTGGGCTTCACTGTGAGGACTGAATGGCCCTGAAAACAACTTAACACTTACCCCCCCTTTTTTAACAGTGTAAATGATTAAAATGGCTTTATGCTATAGCCACATTATCTGCGTATGGGAGTGATAAAATGGCCTTGTGTGTGTGTAAGTGTGTATGTATGCATACCGAAAGATGTTGCAAGCTGCTATTTTCAACAAGTTGTACAGCATTGCCTTATGTTTTCTGTATATTGTACATTTGTCATTACAATTCTTATCCATTATGCTTAATAAAAAAAAAAAAACATTTTAGCAATTATTTGAAATACTATAAGTTGTTTTCTATATTAACTATGACTTTTACCTTGTGGTTCTGATTCATGTCTTGTTTTAAATGTAATTTTCTCTGAATTGCATTTCTTTGAAAGAAAAAAAAAAGGCTAAAGTCTTAACCAATATTCTCGTTTGGTGCATAATTGATAAAATGTTGCTTTGCTGCTTTGCCAGAAGATGGCACCACTGCAGCATAGAGACTATAAGGATGTGTAGGTAATCTTGCTAATCTCTGTTTCCCTAGCACACACACACACAATGACACAAGCAGGCATATTTATAATCCTACTTTTAAATGCCAGACTCTCATCCACTTACATGCACACAGAGGCACATACCTACACACACCAGTGGCTCCTGCTTCGTAGCCTTTCTCAGTCAAACACTACAACACAACAGCCTTTTGCTGTCACTCTGCTCAGCGTTTAATAGTGTGAGAGATAAATATGAGGTAAATAAGAGTATATGGGTGAGTGTTTGTGAGAGGGGTGAGAAGCAGACTGCATAAAGGTGAAAGAGCTGCAACTGAGAGCTGGAGATTAAATGCTGAATCCATTGATGCTGTATCAAGGAACTTATGGAGCAAGCAGAAAAATACACTGGAATCGACATTTTCTGACGCAATGCACACTGTGTGCGCTGATGTTGACACAATGCACACGTATACAGTACACTTACATGAGCAGAGCACTCAATAACAGGTACTGTAGAGGCTTCAAAGAGAGATGACGTCTTAGAAGTTTGCTTTCATCTGTAGGTCAGTCAGATGGAAATGCAGACAAGAAGACAAGCACGAGCTCCACACCCCACCCTACTCCAGTGCCGGCGATGGGCACCATGACATATATGGCACACAGGAGCATTCTCAGTATAAAAAGCATGTGGCAAAAAATTTATGTGAGCCATAATCAATTTTCAAACAATTACTTATTCTTAATCACATTACATGGAAAGACAAAATCATGTGATGATCTTTAACATCCTAATTGCACATTTTCAGCATTTTGAAAAATGTGTACTTCTCCCGTGCTGCCAGGCCATTGATATTCAAACACAATAGTAGGGTGCTGCCACAGTTTCCTGACTACTGCATACAGAAATCTGCGTATCATCCCCTCATATGTGTGTATTACACGTGTCAGTGAATAAGGTGTCAGTGTGACGTTGGCTGGGAGAGAAAGATGGAAAATCATTCAGACTGATTATTTCAGGGAAAGGCTTTTATAAGCCACAGGACTCCCAGAGCAGATCATTGAGTTTCAGACTTAGTTAAGAATATCTTTCATAATCTAATTGGATTCTTTTTGTAATGTTGTTTAAACTCTTTTTAGACACTGTCTCCTCTCTGTGGTTTCATTAGCTTTAGATCTCTGTTGAGCATGTGTGTGTGTGTGTGTGTGTGTGTGTGGATATTTGAGTATCATGTATAGCTGAAGCAGAACAGTGTGTGAGATAAAGCTTTTAAAAAGTATCCTTCAGCTATTACCATTTCATTCTGTATTATAATATATCTTTCTATCTTAATTTATTTAATTTTTCACAGAGTGATGCTAAATAAAACATAAGCAAACAGGCAAAAATACCCCTCAGTTACACAGCAATATGGCTAGATGTGTATACTTCCAAAATATGTCACATATGATCAAATTTTCACGAAGCTTAAATTGTGTTAAAAAATGCCTCTACTCAAGATTGCCTGATATGGTAAATACAGTAACTGAAATCAAACAACAAACTACACGTAATTAACAAAATAATATTGAATATTCCAGAATTCAGAAACCAACCCGGTAGCACCATCTACATATAGCATCTAAATGAAATGAAATGACTAAATAAACTGTTAAATCTCTTGAATGACTAATTGTGTAACTCACAACTGGTTGTAATATTTGTTTGTGAGGTGAGGCATGCAGCAAGCATACTCTAAAAAAAAAAAAAAAACATTTGGCAAATCATCATTAATACAGAGTAATTATCATTTCTTCACGCTTCCCTTTCCAAAAAATAAATAAATAAATAAATAAAAAATTCTTATGGCAATGTTACTCATCATTTTTTTATTTATTTATTTGTCTTTTTTAATACTGACTTCCAGAGTCCAGAACAAAGCAGCTCAG
Source organism: Melanotaenia boesemani (assembly GCF_017639745.1). Classification (NCBI taxonomy): domain Eukaryota; kingdom Metazoa; phylum Chordata; class Actinopteri; order Atheriniformes; family Melanotaeniidae; genus Melanotaenia; species Melanotaenia boesemani. The sequence goes on from NC_055691.1 coordinate 28,869,829, forward strand.
AGGAGATCAGGCTTTTGCTGTTGCTGGTCCCAGATTGTGGAACCATCTGTCTCTGCATATCAGTCTCTTCTTAAAGTCTCCTTGGCTTTTTTGCACTCTTAAAATTTTAACATTTTGCTTCTGTTTTTATATTTTAATTTTTCTTTTTTTTTATTTAATTGTTTTCATTTATTTTATTCTATGTGCTTTTAGTCTTCTGTACAGCACTTTGTTACTCTGTGGTTGTTTTTAAAGTGCTTTATAAATAAAGTTGGATTAAAGATTTTGCAGTTAATATTTCATGGTAACAATGAAACTCCGATCAAATCCTAATCTGTCTGCTTTAGGTCAGTCTCACCTGTTTCCCTGCCCAGCTGCCAGACTGAAAGGTTGCCATTTTCAATGCAGCCTCATGGCAGTTTGTGACACTTTGATAAAATGTGATGCATTTCTAAATATGGCCTGGATTCATAAAAAGAACTCAAGCACTGTGGTGTCACCCCTTAGTTAGTTTATTTTCAGTAGTTTATTTTGAAAATGTGAAGAACAAACAAGCTAAAAAAGCAAGTAAGAGGACTTTCCAACGCTAAAACTTCAACTGATCCAAAATGCTGCTGTGAGGGTTCTGATGAGGACTGGTATTAGAGAACATATTTCCCCAGTCCTAGCTTCTCTTTACTGGCTTCCAGTGAGTTGCAGGATCAAATTTAAAGTTTTATCTCTCATATATAAAGCTCTTAACGGTTTTGCTCCATCTTACTTTAAAAAACTCTTAGTTCCATATTGTTCCAAGAGAACACTCTGCTCTCAAGCAGCACGCCAACGTTGGGTTCCCCCTGTTTCTAGAGTAGATGGGGAGGCAAGGCCTTCAGCTATCAGGCTCCTCTCTGGTGGAACCAGCTCCCAGTCGGTGTTCGGGATGCAGACTCCATCTCTACTTTTAAGACCAGGCTTAAAACTTTCCTTTTTACAAAGGTCTACAGTCAGGCTCAGCTTGGGTCACTTGGGTCATAGTTCACTTTGTGATCAGTTAGTTTTATTTCTTTATTTTTTTACACTTTTTATTTTAATTTTGATTAATCATATTGTTTTATGACAACTTTTACCTGTTCTTTTGATTGTTTTAGATTATCATAATGTTTTACACTGTTTTAATGCTTGATTGCATTTTTAAACATTTTTTCTCTAAATAAATTACATACTTATTTGTCATAATTACATATACACACACATGCACAGACATTTCAATATGAAGAAGGTAACATGGACTTAGCAATAATCAGCGCTCAGTGAACAGCTGGTGGTCCCTTCACAGTTTTTGTTTGCAAATCTTTGATAAAGTATTTCTAAATGTTTTACTTAAAACTGTTTATTGTTGTGTATCTTTTAACTCAACATTCAAACTAACAGTTTAACTCTCATTTAAATTGAATAAATTCTGTTGACATCAATAATTCAATTTTGTAAATCAGCACTTGAGCAATAAAAATCTGCATGATCAATATAGAATAAACACACTGGTCCCAACACTGGCCCTGGGGCACACCACAAGTAATTCTTACATTTTCTGAATTGTAGTCACCTAACTTAACAAACTAATATTCGTCCTTGAGATAGCTTCTAATCCACAATAAAACTCTCTGCCTGATATCATTCCAGTTTAGTGAGTAAAAGTTAATGGTTTATTGCATGAAGTGGTTTTCTCAAATCAACACTTATTAAAATGTTCTGCCTTTTATCCAAAAAGTATGTTATTTCTGCAACTGAATATTTCAATGCCGGTGATATAGATCTATTTGTTTTGAAACCATACCGACAAGAGAGTAGTTTGCCAATGACCAGTAAGCTTTTCTAGAATTTTGACACCTGGTGGAAGCAATGAGACAGGTCAGTAATTTGTAAATTTCTGTTTGTTCCCAGATATGTACAGATGTATAACTTTAGTTGTTCCCAAAGTCAGAACCAAAACTTATGGCAAGGCCTCGTTCCATCTTTGTTGGTTCTGACTGCGGAACAGTCCTCTGAAGAACTACAGGGCTGCAGAGGCTGTTGTTGTTTTTAAAAGGAGGATCAAGACCTACTTTTATAGCTTAGCATAAAGCTAAATTTGATTTGAGTTTGTTTTAGAGTTTTTACCTTATTTATTTTTATCATAATCTTTATAGATTTTATGAATTTTCTCTTATTTAATTATATACTTTTCTATTTATTTAAACCCCCTTATTAATGTGGCTCTCTGTTTTTAGTGTTTTATCTTACCCATGTAAACTGTTTTTATGAACTCCTTCATTTTCATTTAATTTAATTTATTTGATCTTGTTTTTTTTACTTCTTAACTCCAGTGTTTTCCTCCTGAGGATTCTCCACTCTGGCAGCTTTGCCTGCTTGGTCTGCAGGGTTGTTGCCATGGTGACTGCCCTTGTCTGGGTGGCTGGGGGTCCTGCAATGCAGCTCTGCAGCTCTGGTGTGGACCTCAGCCTGTACTGATCTGGGTGGTTCCTGTGGTAGACCCCCTCTGTGGTCATGAGTGGGCTAGCTTCTGGTGTGAATGTATGGATGGTTCAAAGTCCACTAGGGCTTTCAGGGGAGCCTTTTTTTCAGTTGTGACTTCACAAGTCACACGCACACGCCTATATATTAGTGCATGGTAGTGTGGTCAAAAATATAATTTCTGCCCAAAACTTTCTGCTACCACTGTGCAACAGACTCAAATGCATCAATTGCATGAAAGGTGAGCAGCCATTTATGTAAAAATAAGTAAGTAAGTATGTAAGTAAAAATAAATAAATAAATAAAGAAAGAAAGAAAGAAAGAAAGAAAGAAAGAAAGAAAGAAAGAAAGAAAGAAAGAAAGAAAGAAAAAGTAACTAAAATGAAGCTTTCATCACATGTGTGGGAGAAAATAACTTTCCATGCTGACACATTTTGCTTTACACCTATGCAGCTGCTTTTTATTATGTGGAAATGGTTTATTCTGGGATAAAAAGCTTGAGCTTCTACAGAAATTTGTCTTGTCTCATCTTACCTCTCAGTCCACATTTGTTAAGCATTTGTTGTTGTGAGCATCATATATACTGTAAAAGTAGCTAGACCTGCTGCTTCAGTCAAAAATAAAACTTTCTTTATTCATACTGGGTAGCAAGTTTCTGTAAACACTTAGCAGAATCCCAAATTTTCTTATAATGCATGAACACCAGGTTAGGTTAAGGTACAGATACTTTAGTCTCATAAACCCTTCCCTGGGGTTTACTCTGTTTTTTTTTTTTGTTTTGTTTTGGTTTTTTTTTTTTGCTTTATTTAGTTATTTTTTTCTCATCTCAAGGACTCGATCAATAGATGTTGTAAATCAGTTGCCGTGGCGGCGGCTCTGCTGATATTAATCATTAGTTATTCAACCAGGACCACAGGATGCACCATGACAGACTGAGAGGCAGACACACAGCATGGTGGATCCTCTGATGGGGAAAAAGCCTGAAGGACATTAAACAACATAGTGTGGGAGACCACAAGGTATGAAAATGAAGATTATTTGATTACTTGAATGTTGCACTGCATAAGAAAAAGCTTGAATTGTTATGTTAAAAACTTTGTAATTCCACAAACGGGAAAGAAATTTCAATTACTTTCTGGCCCAAAACAACAGAGTACCAATAAAGGTTTAGAGAAATACAAAATGCTTGTTCCAACATGGTGACTCCATTTTTTCAGATATTTACAACTACAAGATTTTATAGCTTATCGTGACTCCTCTTTTCCTCTCTGTTCTCTTTGGGACTCTAGCTTCAAGGTGAGAAAAGAGACAACATATTGGCGAGGTCTACAATCTCCTTAGTGCAGTTTAATCACTTTAGAACAGCTTAAGAATAAACACAAAGAACACTTTCATGTACTATACACATCACAGATGTAGACTGGCGGAAAATTATTCCGAGAATTTATTCATCAAGGAAATTGTAGATCTAGCTCACTTTTCTGCTTTATTTGGTGTTGTGCCACAAGGGAAGTCCTTGAACAATCATACTTTACCTTCCCAAACTCTGTTTGCTTTAATTCACTCTTATGTATGTATTTATTTTCATATTAATTATTTATTTAATTTATGTAATGAATTATTATAACTTTACTTAATTGTATTTTCTTTTATTCCAGTCTCTTTCTTATTTTATTTTCTTTCTGCCGCAGGCAGTAATGGTTAGTTAGTCAACCAAGATATGAGATAACAAAGCCAATAAAAAAAAAAAGAAAATGTTAAGCATATTTAATTATTTCAAAATGATTAAATTCCCAATCCCATCAATTTGGGATGAATCTTCTCGTACTCCTGGCATATTTTGTAACTGTTTTCAGACTTTATGCTTTTCGAGTGGAGTAAAGTAACAACCATGTTTATTTCTGCTGGGACATGATGTTACCAGCCTGCCATGTAATATGGCTTTGATTCTGCATTATCTAGTCAGTAATTAGATTTTTTTTTTTTGAGGAGGAGGAGGAGGAGATCAATTGTTTCAGCAGTCATTTGTCTGCCAATCCGTCGGACAGTCCTGCATCTTCCGCTTTCACCTTGCCACTATCTGTCTGACTCTTTCTATCAGAGACATGGGCATGCTTTATCTGTGTAAAGTATACCACAGTTAAGTAACATCTCCCAAGACAGCCAGGGAGCTGATAGATATCATTCTACAAACAGGCTGTTTCTCCCTGGACTCTACACAGAGATAATGGGCTGCTTTCTCTTCCTCCTTTTTCTCCTCCCTGCTGTCTCTGTCTTTGACTCTGTCAAATATTGTCCTTGTTCTCTCTGCATCTCTGTCTGCTTCTCTGTATCTGTACGTATCCCTCTCTTCTGTCTCTCTCTTTCGATCTATCTCTCTCCGTCAGGATGGTCTCATGGGGATAGAGGTGTATTACCTCTCCCAGTTGGAGATCCTGCAGATATTAGCCTTCTGTGTTCTCTCGAACCCAGGATGGAATTAGAAACACCACCCCCTGTGTGAGAAAGATATCAGTGCTGTGCTCATGCACAGTGAAGTTATGGCGCAAGTGTGTTTGCATTTGTGTGCATTTGTATTGGGTGCCAGTTCTCCTGCAGTGCAAGTGTGTCCAGTGCGTCACCCTGCTTTCTCCGGCCCAGGTTCCCAGTGGTGTTAGGCATATGGTAACCATGGGATACAAGCCACAGATAAGGCTATGTGTTCCACCCGCTACCCTTTGACGTTGCAGGCCTCCTCTCCTGTCTGTTCTTCACCATTTGTTTGCATGCCAATAATTTAAAATTGAAAAATAGATATTCATTTCATGAGCTAAATGTAAATATATTTTTTTCCAGAAAAAAGACTTTATGACACTATCAAATTTAAATCAAAAGTACCCCAAATAGACAAGAAGGGTTAACTTTTTACTGTAAAAGACTGTGAGGGCAAAAACAGCAGTTAATAGATAAAGTAATAATGACTGTTTACTGACAAACGCAGCATGGTCTCAGGATCATTTATATCCAGAAGTAAGATTTTTTGACAACAGCTCTCAGCAACATGGAGAACTACTCTATTTTCTGAAGAACTATGATTAGAAATACTTAAATGAAATCATAGGCACTGCATTCCCTTGGCTCAGTAGAAGAAATATAATCCAGCTTGTTATCAGCTCATAGTTCAAAAGCCAGCATCTATGATAGCATGATGGTGCATTAAAGCACTTGGACCTCCCATGAGGGTGAGTGTCTCTCATCTTCTCTGTTTTCCTGCGTTCACTCCTTGATGCCTGAAATACAACACCTTTTATGCCTCTCTCTCTCTTCCAGAGTTCTCGTTCTGTATTTTTGTCCAGATATCTCTCTTTCAAGAGTTGCACGATTCTGATTTTTTGGTTGTTAGCCCAGGCAATTTTTCAGCATATTATTGTTTTTTTTTGTTTGTTTGTTTTTTTTTAACCTTTCTAATTCTTTTTATCTTCCTTTCCTGTTTCTTTCTTTCTATCAAGTTATCCCAATCCATCAAAATCATGTCTTATTATTTTTTTTCTTCTTTTCTGCATGTATTCATTTTTCTTCTTCTGGAATAATTACTGTTCTTATCTCTGTCAGATAAGAAGATAAGAACACTTTCAGACTAACACCAGCTGTATAGAGAATTCAAAGTTGATTTGTTTAGACACCATATGGTATTCTGGCTTGCTCTAAGCTATCTATTACATGCACTAATGCTGTTACCTTCAGGTTATGTTGTTGTGCTAAAACTTTAGACTCAACCTCTAAAATCATATCTCAGTCCATTTCAACTCTTCATGACCTGATGCTAAACATATCTGTCCACTTCAACTTTTTCAACTTCTGCCCCAATATCTGCCTCCTGCCTTGACTGCCTGCAGCTGGGTCCTCACCTCCACTGCCACTCGTGACACTATTATAATTTGTTTTATTAAATAAACTGGCCCACCTGAAGATGAAAGGAGGCTACCTAGTCCACCAAGGTAAGCCCCACTCTAGAGGCCTGGATAAATGAGTATGCAAACACCCACTGAGCCCCTCTAATTGGGAGGAACTCCAGAGTAGAAGTGGGTCCAACCCCTGTCAAGAAGACTGGTTCCAGAGCTTAAAGTATTCCGCAAGTATACTGGCTAGTCAGTATTTCTCAACCACACGCACCAGTTCAGGCTCCTTCCTCACCATAGAGGTGACGTTCATAGCCAAGGATCGCTTAGGTCACCGCCTTTGCACAGGACACATGACCTCAATTTTCCTCCCAACATGTGGCGAGCCTGTGTTGAGATGGGGACCTGTAGCTTTTTCAGGCTGGGCCCAGCTAAGCCACAGGTGCCAAAACTCACCCACCAGGTGCTCACTAGTGAGCTCCCCTCACAAGCTTGGATCCTTTTTAGGTGAGGGAGCTTTTATAGTCTGGTGAGGATTCATCAAGGTCTTCGAATCCTCTAACCCCTCCCCTCAGACCACTTTACCTTAGGAAACCAGGGGCCCAGACAACACAGACTTTTGGTTCATGGAGTTTCTCAGACCCCTCAACCACAATAAAGTGGCAATTCACAGATTTATTGTATTTTTATTATCTGTAATTAAATTTGGAACTTAAGGATTTACAAATCATTACATTCTAATTTCTATAAAGATTTAATTCAGAATTATTGGGACAGAATGATATCATCACAAAATGAAAGAAAAGAAGTCAGATGAAATAGATTAAAAATATGGATAAAAAAATCAAGAGAGAACATCATTTGACTTAAGTTAACGTACAAATTAAACACAACAAACCCAGAATATGTAAAAGGTAAATTTAGCATTTTCTCTTTTTTTTCTTTTTGACTTAAATCTAATTTTAAACTTATTAACTTGGATGGATATCTGTGCAATTATATAGAGCATTTGAAGATTTATGTTTAAGTGCTGTCATTGGATACATTTTAAACTCTAATCACTAATCGTTCCCTTGAGATAAGGTCAAAGAGTGCTGGCCCAGGACTGCCCTTTGAAATGGCTCACTTCAACACACTTAAAGTAATTTGTGTTCTGCTCATTTATTGAGCGATAGCCCAGAAACCATGTCCTCTTGCTCTCTCCTCCCTCCTCTCTCTCCATGAGATTTTGACTTAACCCTCTGTCCAAATGAACTTGAGCAAAATATAAAGCTCCATGACAGCTATGTTTGTCCTCCCCATCACTGCAGCATGGATGCTCTAAAAGAAGACTTTGGAAAAATGACCAAAAGAAAGTGTATTCTAGTCTGTTTAAGTACTTTCTCAACTAAAGTAAAAGGGACAAGCTATGGATCGGACTGCTCAAAGCCATTTTAAATCATGTCTATCCCCACTCACTCAGCAAAAATGAACTGAATGGTTTTAGCTGTTAATATGATAATCAATTATACACATGTCAGAGCTAATGGCCTTAGCTAACACAAAAGGACATCAATGTTGGACGGAAAGACCCAAGGAATTATTAGAGGAAGCGTTATTTTTCCCTTTAGGATAATAGAGAGGATTTAAGTCCAGGACTTGTGGGAGACTTGAATTGTTTTTCCTCTCCTTGGTGTCACCTCCGGTAGAGACTATTCTAGTATTATTAAAGAGCTAAAATTGGCCCATACAGCAATAGCAACCTGAATTCTGGTGCCAAGGGGTACTTGCCTGTGTGTATGTATGTGTAGATGGTGCATGTGTGTATGACATAACTGTACAGATGAGTTTGCATGCTTTGTGCTTGTGAGTGTGTGGTATATGTGTGTATGTTGTGTGTGCTGACAGAGCCAGTTGGAAGCTGGGGTTTGTGTTTAAAAAGAAAACAGGGTGAGAAGACCTCCTTAAATCTGCACAACTCTGCAGAAAACAACTTTGGCATTTGTGCCAGAGCTCTGCAAATAAGAACTCGATAAGTAGGTCTGTTTTGTCATTGCAACTTTGCATGTATTCCACCGTGTTGAGCAGTATTTTTCAAAGATATTTTATTTGTTGTGCTTTCAGACTGTGCAATGTGCTCCAAATGTGGTTCATGTCTGTCACCTCACATATTATCAAATGAAGTCTTTTTCTTTCTGTCGTATTCCCCCACATTTTACTAATCTGGTTGTCTTGCCACTTCTTCACGTTGCAATATAAGTAAGCTTGCATGCTATACATTAAAGTACAGCCACATTCATACAGAGCTTTTGCACTGAGTGGCAGTTGCAGCTATCCTCCACTACAGGGCATATACCTCAACAATGGCTCCCTTCATATAAGTTGACCCCTGTATTTCCCCTTCTGCTCTGCTCTCCATTTTATCAGCCTCCATTTCCATTCCTTCGTGATTCAGTCTTTTAGAATGGCATCCACTGTACTCTCTTCACATGTAAACAAGAGTTAATGTTTTTTTTATGTTTGTTCATGTATAGTGGACATGTAGAGCCAGAGTGCTCTTGACATGGAAAAAAATCAGGTCAATCACAAATACATCTTCTTGTCCTGTACTATAATACTGGGCCTCCACAGACGGGGTTGACATTTATTGCAACTCTGATGACAGTTAGCGTGTATGCTGTTATGTCATTGTGCTCTGCTGATGCCTGTATGATTTATAAAGAGTCTTTTCAATGACTATGTCCCTCTGGACATACATTAACTGTACAGTAAACATGTTAAGTATGTCCCTCTGTCTGTCTCATGCCTGTTTACAGTTTGTGTCTATAATAAGTGCTTGCATTCCAACATGTACAGTACGCATGCATTAGAGCTTGAGCTTTGTACTTTAATAGTCAAGAGAATTTCTCATATTTATCAATAAATATGATTTAAAAGTTTTCACAAACCTGAAAATAGAATAAATCAAGCTGGAAAAAATATATCATGCTTGGTTTGTCATACATTGATAAAAATGCTCAGAAAAAAAATCCCTTTAAATTTTCGCTGTGGGCCTCTTAGGCACAAAACTACTTTTTCTAGTTTGTGGTGGTTTATCTAGTTCTGCACATGCACATGTCCTGGTTTTTTTGTCCATTGCTCTATATTGAAATGGTTAAGTTGTGGGATGTTAGTGGATTTCTTCACATGAATGGTTTGCTTCAAGTCTCTCTGAATCATACTGGATTATGGTGTGGCTATTGTTTTTACCAGTTTAATACATATCCTTTCTTTACAGCTTGTATGGTTATTGACAGACCCCTGGTAAAAAAGTTCAATTCAATTCAATTCAATTCAATTCAGTTCAATTCAACTCATTCATTCATTTATTATCTGAACTGCTTTGTCCAGTGAAGGGCTGTGGGGAAGCTGGAGTGCTCATAGCATTAATTCACAACAAGGTCATCCCAAGGCACTTTTATAAACAGCCAAATTTAATACATTCAACAAATCTGCTATAAGAGCAGCATTAGCCCAGTTTATAATAACTGAGTTCATATGATTCATGAAAAATACTTGCCTAGCCAACAAAACTTTCCACTGAATCTTCTTTTCAATTTGGTGCCCTATCCTGAGCATGGAGCATGGTGGCAGAGTGATAGTGGAAAAGAAAAAAAATCTTTTTAACAGGAAAGACAAATCTCCAGCAGAAACAGGATGAGGAAGGGTGACCACATGCCTCCAACTGAAGCAGTTGCAGGATCCAGAATGTAACTTGAGTTCAAGATTTCTCTGTCTCCTTGTTTTCATTCACTTGCTGTTTACTTGTCATACCAATGGCTTTTTAACCTCACCTTTCGGTGAGGTTTAGGCAACACATATTTCTTGTAAAAATAACACTTTCTTACTGTATTGATTTGATTTGGGTGTCTGAGGTTTATTAAACAGTGAATTTTCATTACCACTTATATACTTAATTAATTAAATAAACTTCTAATGATTTACAACCTGAATAAATAATCAAATTTCTTATTGCAATTTTTTCCCCAATTCAAAATTGGGGAGTGAAATGTCATCCATATAAGCAGCAGCTCAAATGTTAGCCTCTTAAATGTAATAAAAGACAGTGCTGTGTTTTAAAAACCTGGTCCATTTCAACACATGACCCTAGACATAATTGTATGCTAAAGAAAAATCAGTAGATGGGTCAAATGTAAATACTTTAAAATAAAATTGTCATTCAAAAATTGTGTGCTTGTGTCAGCGCTAAGGCTGGATATATGCTCTCTCATATGTTAATAATGTGTTTTGAAATGTTATTAATTGTAATTTGTGTCCAAATTTACACTTATGGTAGCTCAGAAATGTGGAACAGATCTCAAAAGAATCGCAGCTCAACAGAGAGAAGGGTGACGAGGCATCAACTGACTCACATTGCCCCAAAACATTCAACACCTAGTTGAAAGGGGAACTGTTATTCAAAAGTATGACATATACTTTCAATAAGATCTCAGAAAATTGTGTCATTTAGAAAAAAAAATATATATTATGTCATCTTGAAAGTAAGGCAAGGCAAGGCAGTTTATTCGTATAGCACATTTCATGTACAGGACAATTCAAAGTGCTTTACATAAAACAAAGGTATTACAGATATTTAGAAATTGTAAAAGGCATCAACACATAATCACAATAAAATAATAAATTACATTAAAATGATTAAAAGCAAAATAAGTTAAAAAGTTAACATGCAGATTTCATGCATAGGAGCATGAGAAAAGAAATGTTTTTAACCTGGATTTAAAAATGTCTACATTTGGTGAAAGTTTAATCTCCACTGGCAGTTTGTTCCACTTGTTTGCAGCAAAACAGCTAAATGCTGCTTCTCCATGTTTTGTCTGGACTCTGGTCTGGACTAGTTGACCAGTCTTTGGATCTAAACCATTCTGGGATTTGTAAACAGTCAGAAGGGTTTTAAAATCTATTCTGTGAATGACTGGAAGCCAGTGTAAAGATTTTAATAACTGGTGTGACGTGTTCAGATCTCTTAGTCCTGGTTAAAACTCTAGCAGCAGCGTTTTGAATGAGCTGTAGATGTTTAATGCTCTTTTAAGGAAGTCCTGTTAAAAGACCATTACAGTAATCCAGCCTACTGGAGATGAATGTATGGATGACTGCAGTTATCTGGTGACAGAGACACATAAAGTTGTGTATCATCTGCATAACTTAGATAATTAATGCTATAGTTCTGTAATATTTGACCCAAAGGGAGCATATACAAGTTGAAGAGAAGAGGTCCAAGGGACTCCACAAGTCATGGCCACTCACTCAGATTCAGAGCTGCCGATCGTAACAAAATAACTCTGGCCTTCTAAATAGGACCTGAACCAGTTAAGGACCGCTCCAGAAAAACCAACCCAGTTTTCCAGCCTGTGCAACTGGATTCTGTGATCTACATTATCAAACGCAGCACTGAGATCCAACAGAACCAAGACTGATACTTGATCAGAATCAGTATTCAACCCAATGTCATTTAACACTTTGACCAGAGCGGTTTCAGTAGACTTCAAGTAGACTGCTTAATGCTCATCAGATAACACAGAAATAGCCTTCCACTGTGTTTAATGGCTACATTCAAATGCTAAAGGCTACCTACTTTGGTGGTGCGAAACTCCATGGGTCCTAAGCTAAGCTTAGGTTTCAGTGAATGTCATCTGTGTGTGACTAAACTGGATGTATTAGCTGAGCAGCTCTGCAGCTACTTGTGCGCTTGCCTTTCTTCCTTGGCCCATTCCGTGGTTACAGTGTGGTTCACATTAAGTTCACTGCACTTCTTGAAATCATTTTTGTTGGCCTTTGAGTTGCGATTACCTTGCCAAGTTGCAGAAAGTTACAGGGCCTTAAGTGCTTGACTGCATTCCAAATGAGCCACCTCTGTGTCACTTCCTACACTATCCCATGCTGTATCCACTTCCTCCTATAATGTTTGTTCAGGTTTCACTTCTGTCACAGTGTGTTTGTTTGTGGGATGATCTTTTTTGCCTAAAGTGCGGCAATCACTTTCATCCATACTGATCTTTAAAAAAGAAAAAAAAAAAAAGAAAAGAAAAAAAGGCCATTTGACTTATCTCTCTAGCAAATTGGATGAATGGAAGAGAGATAAACAAACACTGTGTTACCTAATCATGTTCATACAGATTGGGTCTGTGGAAATAACAGGGAAGTAATTAATAGCTGCATTTGTATTTCTTTAAGGATAGTGAATTTCGCAGTTTAGTGTAATAACATTGCCGTATTGAGTTGTATTATATATTATTAAATCATTATCATATCATTAAAACAAACTGCCCAACTTGTTAGAAAATAATTTAAGCTAAGACAACACTGTATTTACTGCAGTAACAAAGAAAGCTTGAAACTGTTTAGGTCTAGAAAACTTTGTTCCAGGTTTTGTATGTCAGGAAAAAACTATTTCTGTTACAGGCTATACAAAAGGCTAAAGAAAAGGGCACATTGTATCTAATACCTAAAATTAACCAGGCTGCTTATTTCCTGAATCTGACAAAAGAGCTGGTTGATGCTCCTTCTGCAGCAGTTATCTGAAATGCCATGTGGCAAAACACTGGGTTGCTTTGTGCATCAGTGTGCTCTACATATAAATTTGCATTACCATGGCTTGTAAACCAAAATGCTAAATTTTTTATACTCACACACCTACCCTTATTTCTTGTCACCACAACAAGTGATCACCTCCTCTGAGTAGTTAAAAATTCTACATACCATGTTATACATTGCTCAACTGTCACTTTAAGGTCAAATGTGGATATTTAGAGACAAGATTTACAATTAATTTAAATCTTATTTATATAGCACATTTTATACCAAAAAGGCAGCACAAAATGTTGTGCTCAACTTCATTCCAAACTCCAAATACAAAGATAATGAAATAGTTTTTACTATTAAAGCACAAATTTGAGGTTTTGTCTAGTCTGTAAATCAACTTACAGATGTGATGCATGATTGCTGACCTCAGTCTGAATGATCATGTTGAATTTCATCCAACTTTTACATCAACGGAATGAGACAGACATCACAACTCTGCTCCAGAGGAGGAAGAACACAGTGAAATGGAATGTAAACAACGGGCAGAACCGTATTGTAACATAGTGTGCTGTGTGTGACGTTGCTTTTCTCGCTGCACATGGAGTGTAAAGGCGGTCACATAAAATTCTAATGTGAACAATCTTGTAAAAAAAAAAAAAGATGTCATAGAAAATATTGGAATTGAGCATTGAGACCTACAGTGTGAATGTAACCTTAGATCATTTGACTGAAATCAAGTTGAGTGTGTTTCTGCCTCAAGCTTCTTGTCAAAATAAGCCAGTTCACTTTCCAGACAAAAGTGTTGCACAGTATGTGCAAAAATATATAATATGAACAAATAAATAAATTAAAACTGATCCTTAAAATAGGAAGAACAAAGTGAGAAGACTGCAAAATCATCTCAACTGATAGCTTAAAGATATCTATAAAAGACAAAGTGACTTTACAATATATTAAAATTATGTGTTCTTATAATCCAATTTGCAGTCATTTGCAAATAATCCTCTGATCTGTTAATCAGATTGAACTTTCTGGATCTTATCTCTTTGGTAAAATCACTTAAGGCTTCTTGCCCCCCCAAAAATCAGGCCCTTGATTTAAAACAGGAGAATATCTTTGGAAAGCGCCTCTGGGGGCAATTAGTTAATACACCAGTAAGGCATTGCTCAAGCACTAAAAGCATTACATCTCACGTCTGAGTCCAGAAAAGCAGCACATAGCAGAATTGCATAATAAACTTGGGCAATGTAGCTAGTAGTTTTTTTCTGCTAATAAGAATATTTCCATCATTACGAGTGAGAATAAATCACCATTAAAATAAAATAAAATATATAATAAAAGACATCCTAATATGCCATCTGCATCAGCTTTTAGGGCAGTGTGATTAAGATGGATACAGGGTTGACTGCAGCAGTTGCCTAGTAACCGTGTTGATCTGAGGTGTGTATATGTGTGTGTAGAGGTGTGACTAGTGCAAGCTGAGGGTCCAGTCATTGAAATAATGAGTGTGCTTAATACTCTTTACTGTATCAGTAAGCTCTTGCCTGTTACAGTATGTGCTCCAGATTATGTAATAGATGTTTCAAGTAAATATGTCTGATATTTTAGGCAAGGCAAGGCAAGGTAGTTTATTAGTATAGCACATTTCATGTACAGGGCAATTCAAAGTGCTTTACATAAAACAAAGGCATTACAGATATTTAGAAATAGTAAAAGGCATCAACACATAATCACAATAAAATAATAAACTACATTAAAATGATTAAAAGCAAGATAAGTTCAAATAAAGTTAACATGCAGATTTCATGCATAGGCGCATGAGAAAAGAAATGTTTTTAACCTGGATTTAAAAATGTCTACATTTGGTGAAAGTTTAATCTCCACTGGCAGTTTGTTCCACTTGTTTGAAGCAAAACAGCTAAATGCTGCTTCTCTATTTTAGAAAAAACTACATTTATTTATGCATCATGGCCTTAAATAAAATACTTGAAAATATATAACCCTCCACTAACGCTCAGTTACACGTGTCTTTATATCATTTAACACAAAGGTCTGAATTCCCTTCAAAACACAGGGTTTGCATTGATCTAAATATATTATCATCCACTGAATGATTTTAAGTCATTAATGAGACAGTGACTCTCCTTTTATTTTATTCTGGGAATAATCAACAGATAACTTAAAATCTAATTAAATACTATGCATTGTAAGCTAAATTAACTTAGATATAGGTTTATTGTTACAAATGATCAGAAAAGATCAGCCTAATTCTCTTGGGCAATCATCTCGGTCAGTGACTGTATTTCCTTGGCTTGTTTAGAAGAAAAAGTCAACATTATTTAATCCACAAAGAGATAGAGGACAAAAGACGACAGGCCTCATGTCTGTGTCAGTCTCTTATTTAGTCATGCCTTTTCTGTTTTACTAGCTCATAATAAATCTGGGATGTACTTGAGATTATTAAAAGAAGGTAAGATTCTGCTTTATGTAATAACTCTTGTTTGATTCCTATATGGTGGCATCCTTTCTGTTGTGCCAAAAGCTGCAGCACTTGGGGTGTCATCATTCCTGTGGCTCCCATCTCCTGTGGAGGCTGAAGCAATGAAATCATGCAGCAATCAAGGAGTAACAAAGAGAACTGGCTCTGCCTCTGTCTGAGGCTTCCACTTGACATCCAGATGAATGAAGTCAGCCTCACAAACTTGTTGTGATAGTTGTGGGGAAGGAAATGATGAGGATGACCACATGCAATTTCAAACCAAACAGTTCAAAGGGCTTTCAGCGGGTAACTTGGAGACTGTGAACCTCTCCCGAGCAACTGCTGAAAGGGAACACCAGAATGACGGCCAACAACCACTTAGTGAAAATACTGTCTTTTTAATAGAGCTCTTTCTCTTATAAAATATAAACATGTCTTATTCAATACCCTCTGTACTGGTTATAAATTAAGTCAATATTTAGCTTCGAATAAATCGTCATGTTTTATTCTGTATAGTCTGAAGCTCTGCAGTTTTAACAACTAACAGATGCCTTGTTGTATTCAGGGCATTTTATTAATAATACAGTTTAAAAAGAAACAGAACATCAAGCATTTGAGACTGAATGTCTTTGGATGAACAAATTATGGAGTACATTTCTCTTACTTGGGACAGCTGCTTTAGCCGAGTTGAAAGCTAGTTGCTGGAGCTCAACCTGAATTTCATTGTGATTGTTCGAGTCTTTTTCACTCACTAAACTTAATGTGAGAAGTTCAACAACATCACCAATGTCCTTCCTGCAGTCTCACTAGCTGAGAGTGATGTACATGTGCACTGATATCTGCACGACTGCTGAGCAGCAGAGGCCCAGAGCAGGTTGGTGCTTTCTTTTCTTGGTTTTGTGGTACAAAAACATGCAGACTAATACGATGAAATGAAAAGAGTGGAGTAAATTACTAAACTACATTATAATTTAATTGCAAAATTAAGTAATCTGAATACACTAACATGTTTCCTTGGGTCTGACAAACTTTGCCGTGCTTTTGGTATGTTGTTATTGTCCAATGTTCCCAACACTTTCTGAGTCTGGTTCTGCTAGGGGCCATTTGTGCAAAGCTTCCACCATGCTTGTTCAGTAATTGTTAAGTTTCATTCTCTGTAAAGAAAACTACAAAGTAAAGAACTGTTTTTAATGTTAAAACATGGTTCTATCCAGAGCTCCCTGCATTAATTGCAAACATTTATTATTTTATTGTCTGGGGTCCCCAGGAAAAGCAAACAGAGACACAGTAGTAGTGAGGATTTAAAAATTATAGTCCCCAGCTTTACATCAAGACTTTTGGCCAATTTGCACTCCATCAAGTCCTGGGCTAAATCTCAATCCACATTTAGTCGTAACCAAACTTTATAGTGACAGACAAACAATCATGTGAACAAAGATATTTAGGTGGAGCCTTTTTCTTTATGAAAGTGAACAATTTTAATATGTTTGAATTCTTTTTATCTTGTTAGAACATAACACTAAAAAGCATGATTGTTTTCTGTGTTCAAACAGATTATTCCCTAACAAATACTACAGACAAAAGTCTACAGCAACTACAATATTCAAACGACATGCAGTTAATGAATTTTATACACTGGATTTAACTAAGCAAGTAGACAATAGCCTCCCTCTGGAATATTACTGCATGGTTCTTTTTCAGCTGGCAACAAGTTTTTTAACCTTAAACCATAAAGTGAGTCGCTTCTCATTTCTTATTAAACTATCGTGTCAAAAGACACATTCTGTGGTCATAACTCACGGCTACTTTTGATAGTAAAAGTAAGAGCTTTTCCACTCAATGGATTGTGACAAAACAGCTGTATAGTCTTAAGAAAGCCGCTTATTAGTGAGGCTAATAAGAAAAAAAAGCTTTGATGTGCTAGGGAGCATAATAGTTAGACTCTGGAGCAATGGAAGAAGGTCATGTGGTCTAATGAGTCCAGATTTTCCCTGTTCCTGAGTGATGAGAGCATCAGAGTAAGAAGAGATGCAGAAGAAGTGATGCAGCCATCATGCTTAGCGCCTACTGTACAAGCATGTGGGGCAGTGCTATGATCTGGGGTTACTGCAGGTGGTCAGGTCTAGGTTTAGCTACATTATGTGCCCAAAGAATGAGGTCAGCCGACTACCTGAATATACTGCATGAGCAGGTTATTCCATAAATAGTTTTTTCTTCCCTGATGGCACTGCCATATTCTAAGATGACAATTCATTGGGCCCAACCTGTGACAGAGTGGTTCAGGAAAAATAATACATAGACTGATGACCACAGAGTTCAGACCTGAACCCCACTGAGAACCTTTGAGATGTGCAGAACACTTTACACAGCAGTCCAACTCTCCCATCATCAGTACCCGATCTTGGCAACAATGAATGCAACTCTGGACTGAAATAATTGTCATGACCTTGCAGAAGCTAATCAAAATGATGTCACAATGAATTTGTGCTGTATTCTGCATACATAAACTTTTCTTTTCTCATGTGCCTATGCATGAAATCTGCACGGTAACTTTTTTAACTTATGTAGCTTTTAATAATTTAATGTAATTTATTATTTTATTGTGATTCATGTTATTTGTTGCTGCCTTTTACTATTTCTTACTATCTGTAATGCTTTTCATGTTTTATTTAAAGCACTTTGAATCGCCCTGTGCATGAAATGTACAAATAAACTGCCTTGTCTTACCTATTCAAATCTATAGGTGGTCTAATGAAATATTAGTGTGTGACTTTTTTGGACAGGCAGTGCTTAAGGAGTGTGTTGCTATAAGGGAAGGGTGCACTGCATTTAAAAAAAGAAAATTCCTTAGTTTTTTTTTTATTATTGATTTTACTGTTTCCACAGTCGCTGGAAGTTAAAATTATAATCAAAACTGGAATTCATTTATTCATTTAGCCTTAGGATACTCCACCCAGAAAACTTTGAATCTATGCGCCCTTCACTCTGTGTGGACATCTGTGTACACAAGAAGTGTGTCTTGTTCATGGCAAATACTGTCCACAACCACAAACACCCTTTGTGTTTACAGTTGGAGCGTTGTTTGTGTTTGGGGTAGCAAATGTGTGTAAGTGTATGTGTGTGTTTGTGTGTGTCTAGTGACATTGATAGAGGTCATGCCAGAAAGGTGATCTTTATCTACTTGTGCATCTGCCTGATGGTGTCCACTAGTCCATGTTTCTGTGTTACAATTTAAGATAGTTCCTATCTGAACCAAGGAAGACAATATAGCTGCTGCATTCACACATCGTGGAAGGAAGGACAGTTTATCAAGATTTATACATTCATGCAATTTATGTGAGCTAGCATTTAACCTTGTTATGCTGGACGTGACAAAACCAGGGCCTGGGGCGAGAGGAAATCATGTTTGTTGAGCTAAGAGTTTAGACACTGTGCCACAACAGTGAAGCTCATCTAAGATTGAAGATATAACCCACCCCAACCCCTCCCAATCTCATACACACACGAGCATCCAAATCCAATCCAAAAGCCCAATAACAAAAACAACAGCCTTCTGTTGATGGAGGTCTATTTGTGTGGGCTTTTGTTGTGTTCTTAAATCCTTATTAGCAGTAATGAAGAGTTATGAGTGTGTGAATGGCATTAATGTCTAACCCACAGAAACTGATGCGCTATTAGGCCACCAAATGACCAAGTTTAATACGAACACAAATACAGCCATCAGGCCTTTGTTGCTACGAAGTTATGATTTTAATCACATTACAACTATATGAAAGAGATAGCAGGCTCCATCAAAAGACTTATAACTAGATCTGGTTGACCAATGAGGGAGGAGAAAGAGTCATTATAAAAAAATAAAAAGAGGGGTCAGCTAAGGACACTACTGAAAAATGAAAACTGTAGTGAAAGTGAGTGGGAGGACAGAAAGTTAGCTGGCTTCCAATGAAAGAAAAAAATGGTCAAAGATACTCCAAACAAATGCAACAGGAGAGACAGATTATGGACATCAAATACTGAAAAGGCAGGGTGATGGTAATTTGAGAACTTTATAGAAGTACAAGCACAGATTTATCCAATTAAAGCAATACTATATAAGTTTCTGTGCTTCTGACTTGTTTTGATGGCACACTATCATTCATTATGCACATTCCTGGAGCTGCTCATTGCTCTGCAGCATCCTGGGGCTGAGAACCTGCACTTCACAACCTTTTTGTTTCTGTTGGTTTTTTTTTTTTTGGAGGGGGGGGGGGATTTAAGGCATCACATGCCAGCAACTGGATATCAACACACAGACCATTTCAAACACACACCGTGGCTGATTCAGTACAGAATGCAAGAGGGCATTATTGGAGGATGCAAGGAAAAGAAAGATAATGTGACAGAGCAAAAGTCAACACTGAACTAAATTTTCACTACCTAGTGAGAGCTCAGAGAACAGAGAAGAAATGAGGATACTAAATTAGCCTTTGTTGGGGGTTGCTAAAGTAGGGAAACTCTACCAAACTGCAGTACTGCTGGTTTTACAACATAGTGATTTTCTATGATAGCAATGCAGCACAAACACGTAAGTCTCACTGAAGGTTTTTAGACAGAAAATCTCATCGTGCTATTCTGAAAGAAATGTCATCTGGACGCCATCTACCCCTTAATCTTGAATAGGCAGATGTGTCCATATCTTTCATTGGTACTGGCTGTGTATACTTTCATTTTTTTGTTTATGTGCACAGAGATTTCTCTACAGTCTCAGAATACTTTAATTATAACATGTAACTTAGACTTAAAATAATTCCAAAATTTGACAGTGAAAAATGTTAAATATTTAACTGGTTTCCCACAGAGTCTTAAACAGAGATGTGAACCTTCCCTAGTGTGGCTCTTACTTTTTCCATTAATTTGGTGCTTAAGTCTTATCTCCTCATTTTTCTTTTTTTATTGCATTTGCCCCTACATTCACAAAATATGTTGCTTCTTTAATTTGCATTAACTTTTTTTTAAGAAGGAAAAAGGTTTCAACCTTTGACATATTGTCTTTGTACTATTTTATAAATACATACTGTTCTTATCTACATTAGACCCTTCAACCAGTTTACTCTACTTCAATAAAAAATAAATAAATAAAAGACGTTACTATGATGTTTTTTTTTTGTTTGTTTGTTTTGTTTTTTTTTTTTTTTAACTGAGTTCTTCAAATCCAGACCCCATGAGTGACTGCAAGAAATATTCTTTATCTGGAACTGACAAATAAAAAGTTAAACTTGGCATCTGCCTAACTCTGGTATCTAGAGAAAGCAAAACATACCAGTAAAAGTTGCATATTAGTATCTTGGTGTTTATGTAAGACACCGAGAAAACAACAACAACAACAACAAAAAAAGAGAGACACTGCTCTGCAATAACTTGTAAAGATTTGGCTCCTTGCTTGGACAAATGGCAATTTATGCCCCACCAAGATATATAAGTGATAAATGGGTAAGCGTTACTTTGCGGTCTCCCATCTCGCTCCTGCTCTCTCTCTCTCTAGTGATCGTGACTGTACTAACAAAAGCTCTCATCTGGGAAAGATGGTTGCTCTCCATGTTCAGACACCCTGGTTGCCGGGGAAACCAGTCTAAAGTTGTGAGCAATAGGCAACGCACGCCTCTGCAGTGCAGCAGAAAAACAGCAGCACGAGCCTGAACTTGGAGTGACGGCATACACAGCGGCAGTCATCACGATACACATGGTCACACAGTTCTGCGAACTCTCTCCCTTTTCCCGTCTGTGTCCCCCACCCCCCAGCACCTGAAAAAATAAAACACACACTCAGCAGCTCTGTTTTGTGTGTGGGTGAGTTTCACAGTGGCTGGAGCTGTTTGCTACCATCAACAAGTCAAGTCACTTGGAAATCTGAGTGAGATGAAGTCCTAGAGTAAACACTTGATGGTAACTGTTAGTGCACAAGTGGAAAGAGTGCTATTACACAAAAGTAAAGCCAAGCAAAACTGAAAAATTCACAGGACAACAGATATGAATATTTAGCCAACAAAAATCAAGCCGCAAATAAAAGGAATAGTGAGGCACAGACTTTGCAAAAGGATGCCTTGAATAACTGCTCTGGAAAAATTTCTTTTCCAAGAATTTTTGTCAGTAACACTTACAAGCCCACTCCCCCAATTTCACACATATACGTCCTCTAAAACCTGCACAGTCACCTAGTGTCATAAAAGACTGACTGTAATGGAACCAGAACACTTACATAGCTGCATCCTCTTCCCCCAGTGTCTTTAGTGAACTACCCAAAAGTACAAAGTGTGGAGAGGTCAAACTAATGGGGTCATGTTGTGGTAAGAAGCAAAACAATGCTAGAAGTGTAAATGTGAGTTGTTTTGAGTTCAATGTTGAGAATAATGATAATAAAAAAAAGATAATAAAAATTGTAATGACAAAACAAAACAAAAAAGTAATTGTTACATTTTGCCATAATTTTGACTTGACAAATTACGACATACTAATGATTTATTTAGGATGTTTTACTATTATTTTCATATCTAAAACACTGCTTAAAAATAAACTGCACAATTCAAAAACATCAAAAGAGCAATAAAAATGCTTAATATACAGTAACTTACTTTCAGTAAAACCAGACAAAATGTTGTAGGATTTTATGCTGAAAGGGACACAAATTGTGTTTGCAGATTTCCTCGAAATCCATCCTTGTTATGAAAATATTTCAACCTTTGTCGCAGGAAGAAGTCAACAGAACTGACTGTGTGAGAACCCTAAATTACAACTGCATAGCGAAACATCCATCGTGTACTGTAGGTTATTTTATAAGATGAGTGAAATGTGAATGCCAGTTCAAATCTTTGTAGATACTTGTGCTTGTTTCTGTCTGGACTAAAGACTGTGACTTACTGAGACACTGATCATTTGTACATTATTTCCATGTGTCTAAATTAGCTTCTTCTAAGTCTGATGGGTCACAAGCAGGGTATGAAGTATAATATTGTGATTCTTGAAAAATTAAAGGGGTCCAGGGGCTTGCTCATTGTAAATGAAGTCCAATAGCAACTTTAAGTAAATTTCTCAGAAACATACTGTCAGTTAAAATAACTGAACGTACTAATTGCTTTCAGTTGAATACAGAACCTTAGCACAAGCATTGCTTTAATGCATGGCATAACCTGTAACTTTGGGAGTATGGACATATATGAGCAATGTGGGCAATGTCATTGATCTAAAAACACCTGTCAGCCAACATTATGTGAACATGAGAGAACCTGCACAATTGATTCAGGGCAAAGAACCTGTGCTTTCACCAATCACCAAAAACAGATCAGACCTTTAGAAATCTATTGACCCATGAACCGTCAGACTTGATGTGCTTGATATCATTTTAATTTTGATGTCACAGTCTGTACACACTGCTGTCACTTTATCTGAGTCATATGTAGCAACTATGCTGCTGGAATCCACTTGATCCATCTTTTCTGTGATTTACGACCTGCTTTGGGCTGCACTTGATACAAACCTGTTGATATTTGTCCATATAGTGATCAGAGTAGCAGTTTCACAGTAATGAATACTGAGTGAACACAGAGTAATTAAATGAACTGTAATTGCATGATATAAGCAGCATCATAAATGAAAAATGAGCAATTTGACTGACTTAAATTTAGCTGTAACAGTCTCAGGGCTTTTATAAACCAAGCCGACCATAAGCAAGTGAGAGGGCTCATTCCGAGAAGAGAAGAGGCAGAAGAGAAGTGGCAGTGACAAGAGAAAGCAAACGGTTAACTGCAAATGTCACTGCAAATAGTTTCTCCTCATTTGTCATGTTGATTTTTCCAGAACAAGCAACACATCTGCATAAACTGCTATGTGAAGTGAAGAAACTGAAGACTAACTGATAATCGTGACTCAAAAAACCTGCTTGGTATTACTGAATTAGTGAAAAATACAAAGAATGCGCTGCAATTTGTTTTTAACCCCTTGCTACTTCAGCTTTTTTTTCTACAAAAATTGAGCGTATTTCTGCAACCACAAAGGCCTTTATTACTAACTTCGGTGTTTATATTAAAGAGAACACTTCTTAGATTTATAAAGATGTATAAATCATAGTATATGTGTGGTGAAGAATAAATGCAGCAAAAATGCTAACTTTTTGGAAGATGATCGGCCACACCCCATAATATTTTGTTGTTACATAATTCCCATAGTTCCCTGCTTCACTACCAGAGGGAGTATCCCCTAAAGTGAGCAGGGCCTGACTCCGTAACCTGTCTGAGCCTGTATGAAACGTTACAACGGTATGTACAGTTACTGTATGAAACTCACCCAGACAGAATAAGTAAATGTGTGTTGTCTGCTTATGGCTAGTCTGCATATTGTACGCAAGACAAAAGTGTAGTATGATAGTTACAAGATCCAAGGAAATATGGGAGTTAGCCGTTTTGTGATTTTTAGCCATGTAAATTAGCCGCAATGCTATCAGTTAGCAGCTAGAGCTAATGTGCGTGTAATGGCTGTGTGCAGATACTGTGGCACTATGGTGAGTGTGTTGTGCTTGTGCTTAAATGTAATCACGGGGAAATGATGGCAGTTGGAGTCATATTTTATTTTGTTTATGAATTTTGATATGAATAAAATCAAGACTCTGTAACCTGTCTGGGCCAATTACTGTATGAAATGTTACACACCCAGACAGAAGTAATAAGTGCTATATTTGCTCTATAAAAATCCACTGGTCTTCCTTCTAAAGTGTGCAACACTAGCCAACAAAAATATAAAGAAAAACACTGTCAAAATCACCAACTCTTAGGAATGATGGATCAAGTGCTTTAGATCTCTACAATATCAAATGCAATTTGATTTTATTTGCTTTTGGTCTTTCACATTGCCTAACTATATACCATAATGCCCTCATCTGAACTGGCAAACTACATATTCTTGTGGAGCCATAGATTATAGCCAGGGTTCGAATTGTGAGGAAGCTAAGGGGAGCTTGGCTCCCCTGGAATACAGAGGAGCTCCCCTTAAGACATACAGCCCTAACAATAGTCCACTTTCAAGTTGCATTTAATTTTTCAATTAGTTCCCTAATGTTTCCTGAAAACAATAGCATTAATTTGTCAGCTTTGTGTGTTTATTGATTGATTCCATTTAATAAAATCTTCCAAACTACGCAGGTGATCCGTTCTGTTTCCTTCAGCATTGTGGAAAGCAGCATTGTTTGTTTGTTGCGTCCTGTGATTGTCCATGCAACATAAACAAGCTGCATACAGTAGTAGCAGAGGAGTATTTTAACCATATTTTTGACCACACTAAATGCAATAATATATGCCGTGCATATGGCATGCATGAAAATAAAGCCCTGATGTAATTCAAACCTCGATTATACCTCCTGGGAGATAGTCGCAAGTAGTGTTTGTAGTGTGTTTAGGTGCTAGTCTGTTGTTCAGATTCTGGTGACGCCAGCAGACTTTGCAGGAGGTCGCATTGGTGCTGGTTCTTCACATCTGTTTGGTTTATAAGAGCCCTTATATGCTTGTGGGCTCAAAAAAATTAAATTGTCCTACTTAACATTTTGTAAAACAATGTACTCCATTCTATTATTACATTGAAATACAAATGAAACCTAATGGTGCTGATTCATATGATTCATCCCTTTTCGCCCTGTTTCTGCTTGTCACCAAAGCCAGTGTTAAGGAGAGTCTATTGTCAGTATGATATCTGACTTTTGGTCAAACGTTTGGAAGTCACCGTCTGTTTGATAGATAGAAAAAAACACTTTGGCAGGAGTACCTGTCCTTTGAGCAGTTATTATGTGGTGAGGTTCAAGTCCCAATGTGAACCAGAGAATCTAGAAACATTTCAGTTACAGAAGCTTGGAGACATTATTTCATCCAAGACTCAAGGCCCTCTTTCTTTTGCTCTGCTCCTCTTTCCTTCTAACTTATCGCTCCCAGATTCTGTGTGTGTGTGTGTGTGTGTGTGTGTGTGTGTGTGTGTGGGTGTGTGTGTGTGTGTGTGTGTGTGTATGCGCCTGCATGTGTTAAGGGGCTTTATATGCTGACGGGCAGAATGAGAGCAGAAAGAAGCTCAGAAAATGAGAGACAAGGAGAAGCAAAAAAAAAAAAAAAAAAAAAAAGGAGAGAGGGGGGGAAAGACACTAGGAGGCTGGTTCGGCTGACAGTTCGGGCTGAAATCATCTGTGAAAGGAGAAATAGAATGACAGAGATAGAGGTGTGTGTACTTTTTTTCCTTTTGCTTGTGTGTCAATGTGTGAGAAGGTGAGGGAAAATATATACCAAAAACAAAGAGTGACATATAAATTAAGTCTATTTGTCACGAAATGCCAGTCACTGTGGCCTCACTTTGTTATTGTGAGGAATGTTGCCTTGCATATTTTATTCGAGGCTGATATTGTTTGTGGTGATTGAGACACATGAGCCTCGTTAACAAGGTTTGCCATTCTCTCTATCCTTTTCTGTCACTTAACATGATCATTCAGCCAGACAATGAGGGATAAAAGCGAGTTGAAAAGCGGAAACTGCAGACGCGATAAGATAAGAGCTACTGTCGGTCGGCTTTAATAAGTTAGGTGTGTACTTTGATTAATGGATCGGGAAACACTGGCATGTATCAGTGCATTTTATTAAAGAGGGGGAAATCATGCATAGTTACTTCACAACGCTGAATACACCAGCTAAAACATAAGCTCCAATTTTATTCAAGGTGACTGGCTGTTCTCCCAACATTTTTTGGTATACCTGCGACATCCAAAATCCTGCAGGTGCTTGGCTCCTTTTAGCAGCCATCTTGAAACCTAAACAGGACATTGGCGGCTGTCCTTGACCTTTTCTTGCCTATTAACATCCTCCCTTCCTTCCCATTACAGGCAAAGGAACGAGATGGAAGAAAGGGCAGCTCAAGGGAAGAGAGGCTGAGGTGTGGGTAGGTACGAAACGGGAGCGAGAATCTGTGTGTGTGTGTGAGTGTGTGTGTCCTGCTGATCAGCAGTGTTCACTCTGTAGGAGTTCTGAGTGAACAGCGTTGCCTTCAGGAGCAGGGTAATATATTCAGCTGATGAGCGCCGCTGTGCACTGTAAAGAGTTCTCTCCAGCATGCTCCTGTGTGCTTTCCCATGAATAAACACTCTCAGGGCTCCCATGATTCTTACTTCAAGAAAATGAATATTTTATACTGTTTTTTTAGTGGGGTAAAATGCTAATCTGATCAGTTTCCGTTTTAGAACAATAAATATTGAACATAGTAAGTTGTTTGGGATATGAGGGTGAATTGGGTGTTAGCATTATGGATGAGGGACAGACAGAGCAGGTACAAAGGACTGGCTGTGTTTCATAGGCTGGTCCTTATTTCCTGAATGTGGCAAGCAGCAACTTGGAATATCAATGATGCTTAATTCACCACTGCAAGAGTGTAAGACTGTGCGAGTATATATATATATATATATATATATATATATATATATATATATATATATAGGGGTGTGTGTGTAATATACTGTATTTTATTCAGTTCTACCCTGCAGCCTCTGCTCAGATGCCTGCCATGGGCCATACACCAGTTTACAGTTTATTAACAAAATTACACACATACACACTCTTGCCTGAGGCGAGCTCTTAAATTGGATTGAGACTACAAACTGATCAAAGCAGTTTGTAGCACGATTGGTACAACTGGGAGTCCTAACCTGCTTATAAGAAAGCTTCCCAAACCCAACCCACACACCCTACCTCTGTCTTCTTAAATTCACAAACACACACTACAGTGTTTGCTAGAATCTTCTTTCTCGGTCTTTGCCACTGTGTGATTCATACAGTGGGCAAAGACTCACAGCTAAACATAGAAGTGGTGAGTTTGAGTATGTATGTGTGTGTGTTTGTACATGCATGTCCATAACAAAGAAGCGAGCTGATGTCCGACACCTTGGATGTGTGTAGGCTTTTGGCTCCTTATTTTGGTACACAGTCTTCAGACATATTTTGTTTACATCTATTAGTCTAATGATTATCAAATTAGGTTCAATTTCAGAATTAGTTAATTAATCATTTATATCAAATTGCTGTATAATTATGCTGAAAAAAAAAAAAAAAACATTATTTTTTTAACATCCCAAGTTGCCAACTTAAAATGACATACACATATTTTTATAATTAAAAGCATTAAACATGCATTATTGCAGTGAAGATGTCAGGGCTTATCTTCACCCAAGATTGCTGTTTACATTACAGATGCCTTTTTGTGTTCTAAAGATTATCCTAAAGCCTAAATACAGACTAGGATAATAACACAGAACACAGAATATATCATCTTCTGAAATGATGCTGATGGCCTGATCTCTAGTCTAACTTAAACTGGCCAACATCTCCCCAGTAAAAGTTGGCCAGATCAACCATAAGGCGATGTGACAGAGTTAGCCTTTGTTGCATACTGTATTCTGAGTTCAGTGAGACTTCACAGTAAATCTACTTTAAGTACACAGCCAGCTCAAAACTTCTTTCAAATGTTGCAGAGAATTACAGTGCTTCACAACACAGTAAGAAAACATGAAACTTTGAAGAGAGAAATGTAGAGATTTGAGGATCAGAGAGGTCAGAAAAAAAGGATAAACATTGAAAGCAGAAATATACCCAAAGCAAGGCCACACCATCTGCTGGCTCCCAACAGAGCGCGATGACAAGCTGACCAGTTCATTTGATTCATGCATACTGGAGTAAGGAAACATCAAAGACCTGTAGCTCTTACATACCAAACTGCTGTGATGAAGTATGAAGATGGCAAGATATTCTTGTTTTTACCATACTTTTTGCTTCCTTGTGTGTGCATGTGTGTGAGTTTGAAATAATTTTGAGTACCATTGAGGTACCATAGTTTGTGTTTGATGTCCATTTCAGCCTGCCTTGCTGCTCTCACTTCTCCTTCCACAAGATTCCCTTTACTCACTGAACCTGCAGCACCAATTCTCATGTCTGTCACTCTGTTCTGACAAATCACGACCTTCCTTCGTCTCATTTGTCAACCCAGCCATACCAGCATTCAACTGAATATTACACAGACATTCCTCCTGCACCTTAATTAATATAAACATGTTTTGTCTTAACAAAGACTACTAACATGTAGTTGAGAATAAATGTTACTGGATAACAAATAGTGGGATTTGAGAATATGGATAATATGGATTTGATTGTATTTTCATTCAGCTGTCAGTGATTAAGCAGTTTGCTGTATTGGACTGGTTAAATGTTCAGGAGAAATTACAATAATGTTGATTTTAAAAACATTAATTACTAAAATAAGGTCATTTCATTATATCTCTTGAATTAGTAATATTTAGAAAACAGAGAAGTGGCATAAAGGTGAAATGTACCATGTACCAAGACTTGCCAGTGTGTGTAAATTTTCAGTGAAATGGGCCATAGCATAGGATAGAATAGCATATTTCCTGCTATGCTTCATAATCTTGAGCAAAGAAGTATGTGGCAAGTATAATAAAATTAGAAAAAAGCACATTTTTCATTAACTCATCTGAAGCTGAAATGTAGTCTGATCATTCTCTATCTTGTTGGTTTGACCTCCAACTCCCTCAGTCAACATGTTTAAGTGTCCATGGGCAAGATACCAAACTCCACACTTTGCCAAAAATGTGTTTGTCACTTCAAACTTGCTTTCGATAAAGGCAGTTGCTAAATTAATAGAAATTCTTTAATATCTGCCAAGACAATGAGCCAGTGTCATGTTAGGTTCCTTTTTTTAATAAAAGAAACTGCAGCATAGAAGTTGTTAATAAACACCTGGAAATATCTTAAATTGTTTATATGGTTTATGCTGTAAATCAAGCCTTCATTTTCCTGGAAGATGCTGTATTTGGTGTCAAGGCTTAGCAAGAACTTTTCTAAATGGCTATTGTGTCATTAGGCTACTGCCATTGCAGTCAACATCTATTGCACAGTGATAAGTGAAAGCATAAAACATTTCAACTGCAACTTTAATTGTCTGAGAAATGATCTTTGTTTGAGAGTTTGCTTCATTTTTCAAGACTGTGTGGGAAGGAAATTAACTTCAGGGTAATTCAAACACACCTCTTCATCTGCTGCTTTACTTACAATTTAATGGTCCAGGAAATAGTCCAGACTGGTTACTACATGCATGTATACTTTTGCTTTTATTCATTCCCCTTTTACTTCCTCTATTGGAGCACCCTAAACGGTTCAGCATTGAGTACTTTTCCTCTGACTTTTCTATTCACTAAGAACAATAAAAACACAATGCCTATCTCACTAATTTGTAGTTTTAAGAAGTACTTCCCAGATTCACAATCACAGTCTCAGTTTCATAACATTAAAGTTTCCACCAACCTCTCCAAGAGACTGTCTCAATCAAAAAATAATTACCACACTTGATTAGAACATCTTAAAGCCCAACCAATTCCAAGAAGATGAACAGACTCCTCAACTTCCTGATTACAAAAGTCAGCTGTTTGGCTGCTAAACCATGATCAGATTGTGTGGTTGTTTTGAAGCAGGAATCTTATGTTCTGCAACTCTTTCTCTGTTTGTATCATTTCAAAGAAAAACATAACCAGTCTATTCAGGCTCACTGCTGCTTCAAAAGAAGATGAAAAAAAAGAAAAAAATAGTGTGCATTTCTTTTGACAAACAGCAAAGTCTGGGGTACATTAGTAGATCGAAATTCCCATTAAAGCTGCTTTCATTCAGTTTTTTTCTGTCTGTTGTCAGAGTTATAAAATACCTCAAAAAATGTGAAAAGCTGCAAATTAAAACTAAATGTTTAAGATTATCGCTTTGCTCCAGTAAAATCCAGATTTTATAAAAGTACTGTCATCTAAGTCTGCCAACAAGGGCAGTGGTCTAATTAAACAGGCTCAAATGTAACCTTAGCTCAGGTGAGTTGTCGTTGTAAACACACAACTGAACCCTATATCACTCCCAAATACTGTTTAAAGTTCTATTGTTGTTATTAATGTTGATAATTCTTGTGAATTAGTGAGTAAGAAACATTATAAAGTACTTCATGGTTCAAGAGAGATGTAGTGTGTGGGTTGATCAATTATACAAATTTGAGTGTGCAGGTGCCAGGCTGGGATTGGTGCACACTCCTTAGGGATTGGCTTCTGGACAATGTTTCCCTATAAAGACCTGGATTGCAGGTATGGGACTCACATCTCTCTCTCCTCCCACGTTCTTAGGAGTTTGTAGGGATGAGCTGCTGTTTCATTTTCATTCAGTTTTCTTTTTGTTAGACTAGGAAGGTAAGTTGTTTGTATTTTATCTTCTTTTGTTTTGATAAAGGTTATCTTCTCCTTTTCAAGCAGTTTGGGTTTGCTTGTTATTTTGGCCTTGGACCACCCCAAAGTAATTTAACTCCTTTCAGCTCCCTGTCAATGTGTCAAAGAAACCTTTTTAACTTAAAAATGTCTATTATGTCTTCGTGGCTACTTGAAACCTGAGGAAGATGAGTCATTTTCATCTTTATAGTCTCAGCCACCCTTAGACGGGGCGTAACAACAGTATCAGCAGAGAATGAGTGATTGCATGTAACCAGCAGTGACATGTATGTTTAACGTCATTAACAAAGCACTTACCACCGAGAGGCTTTTTGTCTGTTCGAGCACTGTATACTTAAAGAAAACCTCACACTACTTGCCTAATTTCAAAAAGGCACAAATAAATCCCCAAGTATATTACTATGGAAATGTCAAAGATTGTTTTATTTAGTTGTCAAAAAAGAAAAGAAAACAAAACAATGGAAATACCACGACTGGTCTGTCAATTAAAACTTGTGTCCATCTACCCTCCCACACTCACATTCATACATCATTTCTCCCCTATGTCTCCCTGTCTCCCCTCTCTGTGTTAGACCGATGCGTCAGTGGGACAGTAATGGAGTGCAGAGGCATATGAGTGAGCCCTGAGATGACAGAGAGCTCGGTGTCCCCAAATCCCTCTCTTCTGCACCATGGCTCTTAATCCTCTCTTACTTGCAGAGAGGCGAAGACCAATATTCAGAAAAGGAGAGGCAAATATTAGGACAAGTAATAAAAAACATAATTAAAAGCTCTATAGTTGTAGTTATATGATCAACAATTGGCAAAATTTGCTAAGAAAATATTTTTTTAATGCTAAGAGTTGCTTGAAGACAACAGCATGAAGAAAGGACTATGACTTTGGTGCATAGACAATTAGGACAAGGTGTAATTCTTAGACGGAATTCATATTAAAAAGAGGCATTGTGAAACAAAGGGAGAGACACAGCAAGTCGATGGCTGTTGTATGTGGGTTGAGGAGAGAAAAAAAGAGATAGAGGAGGGAGCCAAAAAGAAAATAAGTGAGAGTTGAAGACTAAAGCAATTAGCTCATTTGAGTTGACAGAGCAGAACCAGAGTGTTTGGAAGTGATAAGGTTGAGAATGCGCTGCACAGGCAGAAGGCGAGACAACTGCATCTTCTCATCGTCCTATTAATACCACTGACACACCATTAAACACTCTTGTTTCCAACATGGCCATTTCTAAGCAAATGCATACACACATAGACTGGCCTGGAGCGCATTTGCTGGTGCTAATGGTCTGCGTAATTCAAACACAACAGAATTAACTGAAATGAAAACACATTTATGCAGCCCCGTGTTTGTCAGCAGGTTATTTCCAAGCTAATAGCTTGAATTTGTGAGAGTGATTTGGTGGGTAATCTTCTGTGTATTAAGATAAAGGCATCTCTTAAGAACACATAATTCCTCCCCATACAAAATAAAACTTGCTCTTGTAACTGCTCAATATTTTTAAGCAAACTGCATGACTTTGTGAACACACTGTGCAGCCATGTGTAGCATTTAAAACAATATGCACAACTGCTATTAATCATGCTTTCATTCCCTTACAGCTTAAGTGACTGGTTTCACCGTAAGAGCATATGCTGGCCAACATATACAATCCTGCACACAGACATTTATTTCTGGTACAGCGCTGATGGATATATGTTCTTTCACAATACAGATGGGCACATTGGTGTTAGTGTTGTGCACTACTTTGTTTGCATACAGAACATTTTACACCTGATAAACATAATACTGATCTGTGATGCAGAATTTCCTAAGTTTTATTTAGATAATTCACATTATAACATATTTTTAGCACAATGTCCGTCATGCAGTTCAGATGATCAGTTGTCAGTGCAGTATATCGAAACAACTTTTGTATTATCAGACAACAAATTCTCTGTAACAGAGTGAGTGTGAATAAAAGTTATATAATTAGTTTGTACCATCCAATTTATTTTTTTAAACTTACTTAAAAGTGAAGCCACAATTAACCTCTGGATTCTAGGACAGATGTGAATATCAGCAGCTTGTCAGTGAGTGTCAGCATGAACTGTATACACAACAGATTTCACGTAAGCACATATGAGGTTTAAAATGGCAATGATTCATCATAATAAAACATAATGACAGAGAGAAAACAACATGACATGGAAAATCGGTTGCTCATCATTATAAAGCTACGAACAATTTTTCATATAAAGCTTCTCGAGCCATTATGAGTCTGTCATCATTAAGTTGTCCAACCCACAACTTTGCTGACTGCTGCCAGCTCAGCACAGAGCATGTAAAGCTAAGCTCTAATGAACACAATCCAGCTATTGCCAGGTTTTATATGAAGACAGAATAAAGATAGAAGAAAAAAATAGATCCAAAGTGTTGTTAAAAAGAAGAGGAAACTGATTTTTTTCTTTACTTATCCATCCATTCATCCATCCATCCATCCATCCATCCCTGCTCATTCCAATGCAGGTTTGCGGGGGGCTGGAGCCTATCCTAGCAGCTACTAGGTGGTAGGGTTTTTTTTTTGTCTGTCTGAGTGTCGTCACCATGGCCAGTTATAGTCACAGTGACACCAGCTGTAGTTTGACCTTGAAAAATAAGAGATTTTAAAGCCTTTGGCAAGTGTCTTTGCATCTGATAATCTGACAGTTTTGTTTGCCCAGTAGCATCACACCTGTGCAAGATGAGGGTGGTCCAACCCTTGTTAAAGGAGCAGATTAATGAGGTAATTGCCAAAGGTCATTGGCATAAACATATATATGCAGGCACCACATTGGTCGCTGTATCATCAACGGCACCGCCATATGGCCGTGGCAACTTAGAACTCTCAGGAGGACTGAGAGAGAGGAAATATGCCTTGGAGCTGCACAAACCATTTCTCTGGCAAAAACTGTAAAAAACTGAGTGTAATTTGAGTACTACTATATATTTAACATTTTTTTAAACACAGCGTATTCTATTTATAGTCTATCGATGAGAACAATATATCATGACATACTGTTTATTGTTTTAGCATTGGAAACATCTCTGCACTACACATTAAATCCAATGTGAGATGGAAAAATCAAAAATAAAAAACAGGCTTTGATAATAATATATAGTCTAAATGATCCATTCTTTATTCCAAGGGGGTCATATGGTCTGTCAATATTTTCTGAATAAATTCCAGTGCAGTGACATTAGATATTTCAAAATAAAATAACATGTTTTCAGTAAAAACCTACATGTATGTTAGGTATGATATGGGATATGGGTAGATGTGTGTTAAGCATGACTAATGTAGCCACTTTATTTAATCAGTGATTGTAATAAAACCTTTATTGATGCAAATATTATAATAGAGAAACACTGTGAAACTCATCATTGTCACTATACATTTTTTAGATAATTCAAAATACAGTTATGATCATCTGAGCAATCTAGGTATTGGTATTACAAAAACTGTAGATTTTTATGTTTGCCAGATGTTTTGCTGCACAGCACCATAACCCCCCATTTCCATCGGGTGTGTGTGCGTCGCGTTGCGGCTGCGCCATGGTTTTGTTCCAACCTCCGTTGCACGTCAGTCCACACCAGGAGCATGTCAGTTGTGGAGCGCCTATGAGTGGAGTCCACCTAGCATGATCTGCAAGATCATGCAATCACAGGAGACATGTGATATGAGGTAGATATGTGTGAAACATTACTAACGTAGCCAGTTCATGTAATCTGTGATTATGATTAAAACCTTTAATGATAAAATCTAGGATAAACGTCTCATAGTCCATGATGAAATAAAAAAAAAAAAAAAAACACTGAGACTCTCTGACTGATTAATGACGTAATGTTTACATGGTTCAGTGAGCACAAATCTGCATGGGGCCTTTTATTTTGAAAATTATCTGAAGCTTTTACACTGCTCCAGAGTCTAATTTCCTGTCTGCCCCTATCGGAACTGCTGACCTTGATGCTTTCTGGACACGTATTCCGTGGAAATTGACTTGGCGCATATGTTAATTAGGTAAGTGGGGGTAACCGTCTTCTTCAGCCCTTCTAAGAGCCAGCTGACATCTGAACTGTTATTTTTCTGTACTTATTTTAGGGAATCTTTAAATGTAAGCCCAGAGACATTCCTTGGGTTTCTGGGGGCCCCAAAGAATATTTCCCAGGGGGGCCCTCCAATCAGTGTTCATTACCATTTTTTGTTATATTGTATACTTATAACAATGACAATATCATGTTAATGTATGATCTTTTATGGCATTGTTGTTACAGCATTAACTCCATTTTAATTTCATTTACATATAGGTGATTTCCCCATACTGCACTGAGGATGATCAATA
The DNA here is from genome assembly GCF_017639745.1 of Melanotaenia boesemani. NCBI lineage: Eukaryota > Metazoa > Chordata > Actinopteri > Atheriniformes > Melanotaeniidae > Melanotaenia > Melanotaenia boesemani. The sequence continues at coordinate 28,904,876 of NC_055691.1, forward strand.
ACTACATTTACACTGACAAATATTTCTTCTGACTAAAATTAATCTAATCAAAGATTCCAGCTGACATATTTACATGGATGCTAGATAAAGTGATCTGATCAGTGTTTATGTGATGGAAAGTTTCATTATGATCCTAACATTTAAGCACTCGCAGGGTGGAGTGATTTGGAAAAAGAAAGACAAAAAAAATTTCATCTGGATTACCATTGGATTGTCTTCTCCAGTTATTTCAAAGTGGGAAATTTAAAATTGCGTTCCACAACATAATGTTTACATCAGTTTGAGGCTTTGTTATGTCCAGCGCAAGACAGAAAGGTTGCGGAGATCATTCCTGGCAGCACCAATCACCCTTACCCACCCATCAGCCATCACCCATCATTTTAACAGAAGAATTTTAGAGGGGAATACAGATCTGCAATAACCAGTACAGTCTTATTCAAATGCAAACAAATTGCACCCAGACCCCATAATAAGTCTAGCGATATTTCCACAGAAGAGAACATGAGAGGGAAATACAGGTGTGCAATCACCAGTGAAGTCTTATCCAAACTCTGACCCAAACACTGTGGTGAGAAGATAATATTACAACCATTATCAAGTTCATCCAGACCATGTGTTAGGCGCCTCATTGGAATAGTTCCTTGTGTAGCACCAGCTTATAGACATAGGAAGCTTTGGAGATTATAGTGGAAAGCAAATCAATTATTAAGCAAATCAGTCATTTAATTAAACAATGTACCAGGCAATGAAAGTCAAAAGACAGAAAGAAAAGTACTAAACAGATTGCACATAGTAGAACCTTAATGTGGGGAGCTTGAGGAGGATAGGGACAGTGCATATTAATATACACGTAATGTATATATGCTAGATTATAGCAAAGCTAATTTCCATCCTTACTCCCACGAGAGGCCAACACAATAAAATAGCAAAAATTATTCTTATTTTTAGATCAAGGTGCACAATAATAACAGGAATAATGAGGTAAGAACAAAATAAGAATAGTATTGATCTGAGTCCGGAAGGAGTACCCCATCAATTAGGATCTAGGTTGACATGTTAAAGTGCAGAGTGCTAAACGACATCACATGATGTTAAAGCGCTAAGTGTGTTACATGATAAAGTGTATGAGTGAAATTGCACAATGCCCAGATATTGATGTATTGCACATTTCCTGTACTGATCCTACAGGACACAGAGGGTCTCAAATCTGATCTGTTATCAACAAACTAAAAATGCACATAACAATACAAATAAAACAGATAAAGAAATAATAAGAAAAGGAGAAAAGGAGAACCCAGTATGTTAGTTGTGAGAACAGTTTTGATTGTCCAACAGCCATGATTTTAGATTTTCAGTAAATAGTCCGAGGGTGGGAATCTCGCTGTATGGTGTTACCTGTTTGTGAGGCATGATATGAAAACACAGCTTGTCCAAAGTACTTCTTCTAAATGGGACCAGACATGTGAACCACAATCCATCTGGACCCACAGAGAAATTTAAAATACTAGCAGTGCAGTTCATAGCAGTTTTTTTCCTCTAAATGTAGAGAGGAGGTCCAATATGCTGCACTTTGGTGCAGGATCACCATCTGTCCTGCAGGTTTTAGACTGCTGCAACAAACCTGATTCACATGACAGCTTGTCAGTTCTGCACGAGCCTCTTAATGACCCATTAATAATATGACCAAAGTGTATTGCAGCAAGGAAGGAAGAGCTGTGTCCCAATTCAGGGTCTGCATACTTTGGAGTGTCCAGAGTGTCCTACGTAGTCTACACAAGGGGTAGCCAATGTTGGTCCTCGAGGGACCCAATCTGGCAGGTTTTCCAGATTTCCCTGCTCCAGCACACCTGACTCAAATTAAATGTATCCAACAGCCTATAAGGATGTCCACAATGACTCGTTAGTTTAAGTCAGGTGTGTTGGAGCACGGAAATCTGGAAAACCTGCCAGATTGGGGCCCTCGAGGACCAACGTTGGTTACCCCTGGTCTACACACTTTGAAGTCAGCTTAATGTTCATGAAATGGGACAGCCTATGTACTTGTACTTGGTGTGCTTGGTTTTGTCACGTTTTTACTAAAATGTGGTTAAAATAAAAGAACGGACAAAAAAAAAAAAAAAAACTCTTGTGAACTTGGCTGGTCATTCGCCACCGGTTTGAATTCTGGGAGAAAAGAGGCCTTGAAGGACGCATCCCTGGCATCCTTAGTTTCAGGCCAAATTGAGTGTGGATTTATAGGCTGGATTTGAGGGCTCCTTTGAATTGGGACAGTGCTTGGCGGACCACGACGTAGTATGTAGCCGACAAATCTGCACTACAAAGTGTCAGACCCTATATATATATATATACAGGGTCTGACACTTATATATATATAAATATATATATATATATATATACATACATATATATTCCCCTTTTACTTCCTCCTACTTTATTCATCGCAGCATGAATTTAACAAATACCAACCAGTGAATAAGATTATTGAAGTTTATTTGGAATGAATGTCTAACCAAGGTCTTCAAAGTAAATATGAATACAGTACATTCTGTCAGGGACACAGTAAGAACTCTATTCATACAACTCCAAGTCTGCTATAAATTCCTCAACAGCCAATCACTGTTGCTCTAAAATTCAGAGAAACCATAGCAACTTCGAGGCCTTGAATGTTATTGGCAACTGCAATGAAATAAAGGAGAAAGGAGATGGAAGTTAAGTAAAAGAAAAAAAAAAGAAGAAGAAAAACGCATCTGCCAAAACTGTTGCAGTTAATAAATTAACCCTGTGATGAACCTATAAGATGAAATAGATGCTGTTTAATGGTCCTTTGATCAATGAATTTCATAAAATCTGTATGATCTCTGAATTTCCTCCTGAAAAGAAATGCACACAGATCAGTATGTTCTGGTTATCTGATCCAATCATTCATCTTGGTCTCTGTGGGAGAAGGAGATTATTTTGTAAGTTTTGTGTGTGTGTGTGTGATGTGCCCGCAGTGTTTGGAAAAACTGCTGTAGTCGTAGTTACAGTAGTTTTGTGTTTTGCTGAGTGATTAATTTGTCTGCATTTTCCAGCTTTCCAGCCTGGTTTAGACCCAGTAGCTTTCAGCGACTGAACATCATATTTTGGAACTATTATTTGTAACACAAGCCAATAAAACAGCTTTACAATAACTGCAACCTCCAACCTTCTCCACACATAGTAGCTGTAAAGGACATGATTCCTATGGATATTAGTACCAAATAGTGAGTTAAGGATGAAATAGTGCAAGTAAATTATAAATTAAAGAGAGTTGGGTCCATATGAGTGCAGTGTGATAATGTTTGATTGATATAAATAGAAATAAGGTCAAATTCCAAAATGAAATAAATAGCATATCTAACTTGAGCAGATACCAGCATGTTCATCACTTGCTCTTACATTAGGGTTAAGTTAAATAAGTTTGTCAGGTGTTTTAAAGACTTCAAGTGAAGGCTCAACTTTCACATGTCTTATACCTTGAGGGTGCACAAATGATCACAATCTAACTAAAACTTCATAACTTATTTTTTGCCTCATCTTTACGTCATATTGTTTATTTTTTGTCTGTCTGCATGTGTTAGAGCATGGGCACCCCTATTATCCTGAAATGGAAATGATCAATCAATGGCTGTCAGTGCTGTAAAAGACCTTTGCTTACAAGCATGCATCCTTATACAGAAACAAACAGAAAAAAAAGATGGGAAGAGACAGACTGACAGAGACAGAAACCTCTAGGAACAACTGCAGGATGCTGCCTGATCCAGAGCTGCAGTGTTCTAAGAGAGCAAGTGGCCTACATTACAATGACACTGACGTATACTGCACAGTACAGTCTTCAGAATGTGTGTCTGCTTTAAGGCAAAGTAAAATCTTGGCATATTTTGCATTCTTAATATCAAACTAAATAAATAAATTTAAAAACATATGAAAAAATAGAATAAGAAAAATATATTTTAGTCCTTCTAAAAAAAAGGGAGGGAGGGAAGGAAAAAACAAACGATTATTTTTATATCTCAACCTGTTTTTTTCTTTCTGTGCTTTCATATTTCATTGCTATTGTTTAAGTTATTAATTTATTACATGCAGCCTACATTTAAGTAGCTAGATCATTAAGCGTGATCAGAGACTCAAATCAGGTTGCAGAACAGCAGTTTGGTTAAAGAGTGTAGTCAGGTAAGCTAACTAATCAAGCATTGAGAGAGGCCATTGCTCACTTCTAAGAATACCATGAATCATTTCTTGCAGTACTTTTGTGGGCACAGAAAGGCATCAGTCATTGAAGAAACTGTAACAGACTTTCTGTGGCCTGCCACCTGACCAGCACCACTCATTGCTGGAGACTTCATTACCAGATAGGGATCTAGAAACTCAGGGATTTGATCCCAACAAACCCTTAACCCTCCACAGAATGCCAACCAGAGAGCCTTATCTCAGCCATATTCCCGTTGTTTCAATTCAGATCCTGAATGATTTTACAGTAACAGCTAAATCATCCCTTTCATTGACAGTAGAGATAGCACAGGATATAGGGCAGAAAGAAAGAAAGAAAGAAAGAAAGAAAGAAAGAAAGAAAGAAAGAAAGAAAGAAAGAAAGAAAGAAAGAAAATGATGCAAATCTGTGTGCCATATTGCTAACATGAAAAAATAAAGATGGGGAGGGGTGTTTCATTCAATGATTTTGAGTAAATTTGTAAAAGTCAATGAAGGGGCACGGAGAGAAAAGACACTCTAGAGAAAGATTCATGTAAACCTCTGATTTCAGAGAGTGGTTTGGGGCTGTTACTGGAGATGAACACATTGGCAGTTCTGCTCCCTCCTCCGGTCTTTCACCCTTAGCATTATAGTGTTGCACAATTTAATCAACTGAATGGTCAATAGTATTATGCTAATTCCAGCCTTTCCTCTCTTTTTGCTGTTTAGGAGAAGGAGGAAGAATATGAAAAGGAAGGAAGTAGCTGTCAGTGTTTGTATGTAGCTGGTAATCAGGCACATTAACGACTTCAAAAACAGCTAGTAGCCTCTTAAGAAGCCAAGCATGGCCAGTCATGCTGTGCCGGGGAAATAAAAAGAGTCTGCTCTTTCTTTAACCCACATATACTGTAACAACCAAGAACTTTCAGTTTGGCCAAATCAAAGCCCATCCATTGCTTGTAGCTGTTGTGAATATTTGACTGTATATAACATTTTCACATTTCTTGATTAAAATAAACACTTGAGTTCAGACTCCTTGTAAAGGCTCACATCCGTACACTACCAGGGTGCTGCAAGAAAACACTGGTACCTCTTCCTTTTTCTGTTAAGAGCTGAGGAAACCTTGGAAATCATTGAATATGTTTAATTTATGCATGCAATTGTGTCATTATGGTGCACAACACAATAAGTAACTGCTAACTGCTACAGACCATTCTCAGCTTCCATCACTCATCAGGTGACTTGCACATCTGCAACGTTCGTGGGTGACAAAAACATAAACAAAACAGTCGTACTGCTACTGGCTCGGCTGTTTCGGTCATAAAAACAAACAAAAAATAAATAAAAATAATGGTGCATCCGTGTTGTGACTTTGGTTGTTCCAATCAACGTCCCAAGAAGGGGATTTTATTTTATAGACTACCTGGTGACCCTGAACTGCGGGCTAAATGTGTCGCTGCCGTCAAATGAGATAACTGGAAACTGTCAGAAAGCTCACAGCTACAGCTATCTAGCGAGCACTTTGACGGTGGTAAGTTTATCGAAAAATTTGTTTAGTAGGTACTTAGGTAAAAAGTACAATATTATCGCCAGCCTATGTCCCACTCAGCTTCATGTTTGTCTGCTCTCATGAGAAAAGAAGACAAACGGATGATCTGGTAAAGTTTGAAAGACGGCAGCAAGCAAAAAAGGAAAGAGAACAAATTGCATTAAAGTTTTTAAAAATGGTCTCATTCGTTTGCCCGATTCTTGAATAGATATTTTTGTCTGTTTAACAAGAAACACAAAAATGTTGTTCTTGTGTAACCAAGAGGACAGTCAATAATACGTTTATACGTAAGTCATGTTTTATGTGGTGCAGCAAATGGACAAAACATTCTCAAGTTTTTCTCAGTGTAAATGCAACCACGGTGAGACTGGTACTTTAATGTTACTTTAATACTTTGTTTGGGGAGCTTTCCACAGCTGAAGGTCTGACACCCATCCTGCCACGAAATATTTATAAGCCTCTAATCTGACTTGTTTGATTTTAATTCTGCCCCTGTGAAGTGCAACTGTCGATTGACCAGGTAATTGTAAATGTCAAGGTAAGGTAAATTCAGTAGTAATATCTGTCAGTTGGATGTTTTGGCGTTTTATTAACCAGGAATTTGGAAAATAATTCAGATTTTCAGCATGTTTTTCGAAATATTGCTGACCTTAAAGAAGTCATGAGCAAAAGTGTTGAACTGGTTTGGAAAGTGTGAAGTCCGCTAGTGCCATCCCCGATGAGAAACAGTTAATAGTCACTAGATAGCGGGAGTGAGGTCCCAGCTAGCTTTTTGCCACCCAACATTGCAGCGTAAACGAACAATATGACGTCACTGAGAAAAGTTTATAAGGGCTTTTTATCCACTGCACCAGTGATAAACATATTGTGATGCAGAACTGGTATTATGAATGACAGAAATAAAGTAGTGCCTGTTAATGTCTATCACATGATGCCAAAGGGATCTTTTGCGTTTCCCTTTTTTTTTTTTTTTTTTTATTTTATTTCTTTATTTTTTTTGTGGAGTTGTATGAAGTACTCATGAGTAGATGGTGTAGACAGCAGTCAGAACATATTGAATTTGAAGAATCAGGAAGGATTTCTGCCAGTGAAGCCAAGCTTACAAGATTAGGTAATTATTATCATCTAAAACAATTCAAAACTTAGATATTTGATAGGAGTTCAAGCAAATGCACCATTACACATTTTTTACACCACATCACTTTTGCTTCAGATGGATTTTTGCTATGTCACTTTTCTCATTGTAAGCATGGCTACTGAAAATATCTATTAATAAAGCCCTGTGGTCTTGGAGACAGCAGTGCTAGCCTAGCTCACCCCTTAGATTTCGTTCTCAAGAGTGCACCGACCGCTGTTGATGGCAGGTAAGTCACTAACCACTCATAAGACCTTCACATCAGCCAACTTTGAGAAAAAAAAAAAAAAAAAACATCCCCCTTAATAACCCTTTAACTACCCACTTTACCATTTGGTAGAGCCAATTTTTCACTTACTATAATCAATCTGATTTGATATTTATGGCAATAAACCTACCTGAGTACCACTTGGTTTTGGGTATGTAATACCAAAAATAAGTGTTTGTTTTCCCATTTATGTTTCAATGTTTGACCATTTAACTAGTTACTATATTTTTAACTGTAATCTCTTGCATTTGTCAAAAATTACTTTGACTTGTTTTATTACTGTCCTAAGGGAAAAGGAAAAATGCCACCAATTCTTCTCTGTTGCTTCTTTCTTAATATGAACGTTCAAGGGTTAAGTGTCCCTTAATGTAAAAAGATATGATGCCTGGAGGTTTTTAATTAAGCTTTTGTATGAGTGTCAATTTACCATATTCCATAATCATTATTGGGGTCATGCTTTAAATTCCTCTTTATGTCAAATTCCCCCAGTCAGAAAGGTATTGTCCTGCAATATAAAACTCTGAAGTGACCAGAAACATGCAGGGTTGATTAATCCTGTAGGTTTTGTAACTTATATATTGTTTAAGTGCAATTTCTTTTTCTTTATTTTAACAACACATTTTTACTTGATTTTTGTCAGATTTATGAAGAACTCAAAACTGCAGATATGCATGTAAGAAAAAGAAACCCACAAACGGTGTAGAACTGTGGGACACATGTATTTTTTTTCCCTTCACAGTCACTGAGTAATCAATGTTAAGAACTAAGCTGAGGCATTAAGACCAGCAGCCTATCTGACCTGCATAGAGCCCCACTGTGGGGTATAATGCAGCATTGTACACCAATTACTTAAAGACCCATTCATGCAGACACTAAGTAAATGCATAGGACCGTAAGATAGGGGTTTGGGGTAGGATACCATTTACATTACTGCCTCCAGTCTTTACAACTTAACAACTTATACAGAACTGTAAATATACTGAGGAGAAAAAAAAACACATCAGATAAAAGTCTTTCTGATTAGACAAATACAAACCAAAGGATTTTTTTTTATTTATTTTTTTTTATTTTTCATAGCCTCATTTGTCTCTCCATAAAAATAGTGTTGCTAAAAATAAAATGTTAAAAGAAAGAAAGAAACACAAAGTAATGTTTCAGTGTAGTCCATGGAAAAGCCCCGGTAACAGACATTCATTTGTTTCACTTCAATCCTGCGGTTTTTTTTTATTTATTTTTTTTGTTTCTTTGTTTGTTTTTGTTTTTTTGTTTTTTGTTTTGTATTTTTTGTTCAAAAGCAGAACGGTCAGCAAAGCCCCGTATCACTGCACCACATGTCTGTTCCTTTGAGAAATTAGCTTCGGAATGAGCCCTTGCGGAGACAAGTCAGGCAACTGCTGTAATGCATTACTAAATTAGCCCTAAACACTACACAAGCCATTAAGAAGCATGTCGAAACCTAAGGGGGTAAAAAAAAAAAATTACAAACTGCAACCAATAACAGAACAACATATTTGCAACAACTGTTATTAGCCTGCATTCCACCTTTGTCAGCTGAACCAGTGGAGAATTATCTGCACACTAAATAAACACATTTAGATACGCTACAAAAGAAGCACTGGCACTGTCAAAGAAACACAGCTTAGCTCCAGTGAACAGAGGGTTAAACCTTAGCTGCAGAAATTCACTGCAGTCCAAAAGCATTTGGCTGATAGCTACTGAACAGCATAATCTATCTGTGCCATTTTGCTGCTATTGGACAAATTTTTGTATCTATCTAGATCTTACTTGTGTGTCTTTTCGTGTTCTTTAGTTTGTAAATGATGTTTATTGCATATGGTATTTTACACAGTAAAAACTGGAGCTTACACTTTGGACTGTATGTAGAAACTGATGCCTTTATAAAGATGTTTTGTTTCGTTTTTTCACTGTGTCATAAATATGGCCAAAAACAAAGTAAATGCCTCTTTTCATACATTAAACAGTACCACCTGCTATTTTCAGTCAAAAAAGTAATTCATTATCTTTGCCTTTCTTAATAGAAGTCACCAGTATTTAGAAAATAATTTCAAATTACTTTCTTTTCTAATATTTTTCTTTTCTAATAATATAATATAATCTGCATGTTTCACCACTGCCTGACAGTAGTTTCATATATATATATATATATATATATATATATATATATATATATATAATTTTCATATTTATATACTTATATATAGGCATGTACAAGAAAAAAAGTCTGTTTGGACTTCTGTACAAAAGAAATGACAATTTTGCTCTTTGTGCATTCTATTGCATGGACTGGTGAGCAGATAGGAGAGTAGAGGTTTGAGCACAGTCAGAGATAGATCCATAGGGACCATTACTCAGATTTGGGTCTCCTGAACCTTCTCTTTGCCGTGAGTAGTCTTAATGATGTAGGGATCAGCAATGGTGCTGATGTGGCTGTGATGCTGTCTGACGGAGCGATGAAGAGAGTTGTTCTGGGTCCAGTGGGCTCCATAACTCCCTTGTCGGGATGAGGAGGAAGAGGACACATACCCAGGCTTAAAGGTGTTGCTGTTGTGTTCCACTAAAGTTGGTAGAACCAACCCTGTGTCATCAGAGCCACTAGATCCAGATGTTGGTGGTGGTACTGGAGGAACTTGTTCCTCCATTTGAATTATTTCTATGGTCCTGGCTGCTGCCACCGTACTCCTCTGTTGATGCCTCTTACGCAGTTTATAGAAAGCTATCAGCATGGCAGCTGCTAGTAAGGTAACAGCTACAAAACAGCCAATAATTATTTTGGTGGTTTTCATCACCTCATCCAGGCTGGCAGGTGTCCCACTAGGGACTCTGGCAGTGGGAATTGACACCTGCCGTGGAGTCTGAGTGCTTTGGAACAGCACAGTAGGTGTAGAGATAAAGACAGGTTGAAAGACGGAGGGTGAGGCAGGGACAGTAGGTTTGGGTTTAGGGGTCTCCTCCACTGTGGGCTCCAAGACTTCGACTGTTACAGTGGTAAAGTAGGAGAGATTAGATGTGTTGAGTTCAGCATTGCTGACGTTTAGGTAGGCCGAGGCATTGGAATTCCCTGCCATGTTGCTTACCATGCATGTGTAGACCCCAGTGTCTGATGGGAGAACATTGGAGAAGTTGAGAGTTCCATCATTAAGGACAGATATCCTTGGGTGAGCTGAGCCATGGGTCAGCACAGTGCCATTAGGGAGAAGCCATCGGACTGAGCTCATGGCAGCGGTGCGGCATTTCAGTTCTGCCACCCTTGCTGCTGAAATGTTCAGATCTCTTGGTGCATCAAGTATAAATGGTGCCGAACACTGAAAAGTCGTTTGATCAACTTCCACCAAGTATCTTCCTCTCATGTGGGCTGGGGTGTGGCAGCGTCCACAGCAGGTGGAATTTGTGGGAATGTATTCTCTGAGCCACCAGGAAAGCCAAACTACATCACAATCGCAGCGCCAAGGGTTGTGGTGTAGATGTAGCTCCACCAGGTACTGTAGAGGAGTAAAGAGGTTATGGGGGAGGGATGATAGATTATTATGGGCTAGATTGAGCTCCACCAATGCTGTGATGTCATCAAATGCATTCCTCTCAATGATAGTAATAGCAGAGTTCATAATCCAAAGTTTACGTAAATTCTTAAGCCCACGGAAAGCCCAAGGCTTCAGTTCAGGGAAAACATTCTCTGATATCTCCAGTTCTTCCAGTCCAACTAGAGGTGACAAATGAGGAAATTCCCTCAAGTTGCACATCCCCAAGTTTAGGTACTTCAGGTTATGAAGGCCCTCAAATGCCCCATCAGAGATGTATTCCAACTTTCTCAGTTCTCCGAGGTCTAACCTCATGAGTGAGGGGACACGGTTAAAGGCATAAGAGGGAATGCTCTCAATAGGATTGTTTCTGAGCCACAATTCCCTCAACTTTGACAGATATTCAAAAGCTCCACTGGGTATGACTGTCAGTCTGTTGTCGAACAGCTCCAAGGTATTCAGACTGGTCAGGCCATTGAAGGCCCCCACTTCAATCTGCCTGATGGCATTCCTGCCCAACTGAAGAACCTCAAGATGATGCAGGTGTCTGAAGGTATCTGCCTGAATGGTCTCTATGCTGTTCTCCATCAGGTTTAGGTACCTGGTATTGGCTGGGATGTTTGGAGGAACTCTAATCAGGCCTCTGCGTGTACACACCACCTTGCTTAGCTGGTTAGTACAGGAGCACACACCTGGACAGTTCTGTGGAATAGCTGAGCCCAACTCAGGACCTGTGGACTGGCACATACTGAGAGCAGGCACCATGAGGGAGAGCATGGCGAGCAGGGCTGTGTTCCAGGTAGGCTGCACACTAACCTGGCCCAAAGGACTCATGGTGTGGAGGGCTCATTATTCTGCATGGTGGGGGGAGACGGCACACACCAAAGGACAGACCACCCTAGCCTGGCTGGAGCAACTCAAGGCTCCCAAGTTCCATCGACAGTGCAGGAAGATGCTGCATAGACATTTTTGTGTGAGGGAATGAAGGGAGAGATAGAAAGAAGACAGAAATAAGGAGATTAATACTAAAGAAGCAGCAGTGTGAAAGCAAAGCAGCAATGCAAAAAAGATGTTGAGTAACATTTTTAGTGACGTACCTCATTAGTTTGAAAGTGCTCCCTTTTGCCTCTTTTTTGAATGTTAAAAGCAACAGTCGTGCATCACATTAATTTATAATTCCTTTCCATGGAATAACTTGAGATAGATGCCTTCTTCTCTTTTCCTTTTGAAAAAGTGATGAGGCCCTCTATTAGCCAAGGGTACAAAATGGCTCCTGATATTAAAGACTGAGAGCAGCAAAGAAAACATTCACAGCCCAAGGTAAGGCCATGAAGTCTTAGCAGGTGCCTAAATCTCTTCTTCCTCCACTAACTTCCTTCCTACCAGGTTGCAGACTCCAAAAAGCAGCTCCATGTGGATAAAGCACAATGTTCCATAATGCAGTTAATTAAAACAGAGGAGGAGAGAAGTGACTAATTGACATTGAAAAGAAAAAAAAAAAAAAAAACCTCCTGTTTTTTTCAGCTCCCGGTACATGTGTTGGCTCGTCGGTTGGTTGCCTGTTTGGGTGAGAGACCTCCCTCACTGTGACTTTGCCAAGGGCTTGTCGGTCGCTGATTAGCCCTGTTGTGACAGAGACTGAGAGACAGAAAAAGGCTAAAAAACTCTCGGCACAGTCATCTCCCTCTCCTCTCCTCCTCTGTGTTCCTCTTGCTTCCCCCTAATGTTGGGCTGGCCCTGGTCAGAGCAGCTGCAGGCTGCCGTGTGCACAGTTAGCAGTAATCCGTCTATTCCTCCTGGGGGGAGGGGGGGTTGATGGTGGTGGGAGAGATGGTGGCGCTGTGTGGGGGGTGGAGAAGGGGATACGCTGCACTGTCGGAGCTTCGCAAAAGGCTGACGGAGGAGAGAGAGAGCACTCTTGTCTTCTTCTGCAATGTGAGAGAGGAAGGAGGATGACGCTGAGAAGATGAGAGTGGAAGTGGGCTCCGTATCTGTATCCATAAACAGAGAAAGGTGTTGAGGATTCTTCTCTCCGTTCGCTTTTTGTCCCCTGGACTGTCTCCTGCAGTGTTCCTCTGCTTGCTTATCTGTTAGTTTTTTTTCCAGAGCTGAGGTAGTAAGTTGTGGCAGTTAGCCATGTGTGTGGCTGTCAGACTTGCGGCTGGATGGTGGACTACTGCAGTAGTCAGAGTAGAACAGAGAGAGAGGGAAAGAGGGAGCCTGAAAGAGAAGGAGAGAAAACTACTGACAGATCAAGAGCAAAAGAAAGAGTGCGCGAAGGAAAGTGTGCGAGAGAGATGGAAAGCCACGCGAGCTTTTTAACAGCCCACCGTCACAGAAACAGCAGGAGCAGCATTATAATCCTCATCTCCTCTTCTTGTTTACTCTCCAATCTCTCTCTTTTCTCTATTCCCCCCCTCCGATATGTGTCAGTGTTGAAGGCAGCTAAGATGCTCGCTCTGCCCCCTCCCTTTGTCCTTCAGTGGGAACGTGAATGCACTGCTGACGCACTCCTCTCAGCTGCTCAGCCAGCCTCAGAGCAGTGCATTGGTTTGATGCAGTGTTCCTGTGTATTAACACATTCAACCTCCCCCTCCTCCCCTATCCCTCCTTCTCCCTCCCTTCACTGTAACTATCTTCACCTCTCTTTCTCTCTCTTTTTCTCTCAGTTTCTCACATGTTTTGCCCCTCTCCTTGTTTCTTCGCTCGCACCCTTACCTGTTCCTCCTCTCGTTTCTCCTGCTGTCTAGACGCTACATCTCCACAACTGTCAATATTAAAAACATCTCATTCAGATGTCTCATACAGAGACATAAGGTCAGACCTGAGTTCCAACTCCGAAGTGGTTTTGCATTGCCTGGCTTTTCCTCTCCTCTGATTCCTGAGCACAGCAGTGTGTTTCTAGTGGAGATGCATCTTGCTGCTGTACTTTACCTCCTGTAAGGCACAGTCTGGTGTTTCCCTCATGCAGGAGTGCCATAAATATAGTTATTTATTTTTTTTATTTTTTTCTCTCACTTTGTGAGTTGTGTCAGATATGTTAAGTATGTGAGTGAGGTCAGGGGGTCTGTGACATCATAGAACACTGAAATGCTGACTCTGCTCCTCTGTGTCTTCTGGCCAGTCTTTTCTTTAGGGAGGAGAAAGATGAAAGAGCTTTCACACAGTTATCTCTTGGAAGATGAGAGAAAGACAGAGAGATAGAGGGAAAGAGACTCACCAAGGGAGTGAAAGAGAGGGATAGGGCAGGGTAGGAGGAGATATATCCATGTCCTTGGTGAAATAGGGGAAAGGAGCCTATAGAAGGAAGAAAGAAATTAGATAAACAGGGACAGAAAAGAAGAATGAGGGAGACAGATGAGGGAACATACTGTATAGAAGTCTTCACAGTAAAATGGCATAGAAAGCTGGAGAGGAAAAGGGATGAGGATTAGGAGTGAGGAGCAGCAGAGAAAAGGAGGGTTGATAGACTTGGATTAAGCATCATTTGAATGCAGGAGAAGGAGTCTCCCTCTCTGCCTTTGGTTAATGACCACATTCTCTCCCTCTCCTCCTCCTCCATCCTGCCACACACATATTGCAACTGGAGTTTGGATCTATAGAAAGAAAAAGACACAGTTAGCATGCAAACAAAAACAAATGTCCCCTGTCATTTGTAATTTCATTCCAATTTATTTAAGTAAAAGGGACACAAGTGAAATTTTACATATCCCCGTGTAAAGATGTTATTGAAAAATTCATGTTCCATGTCCACATTGGTTGGTTGAACCCAGCTGAAGTGATAATGAGGCTAACTTAAAAGGATGTGAGGTGTAGTAGAAAAAAGAACCTCATAAGGTCTATGTGTGTTTCTGTAAGTGATTCCTTGTAAGAATTAATAAAAGATCACAATGAATAAATGATTAAGCTCAGTTACTTTCCTGTGATTACTAATAAAGAAATAAGAACTTTTCCTTACAACATACTAATTTTAACAATGATCTTGTTCTTGTAAGATAATCTTGACAACACGAGCTTTAAATTTATATATTTTATATTCTGGATAGAATATTTGTCTCCTTTATTCTGCTGCAAAAAGACATTAAATGAAACAAGTCCCAAAACTTTTCTTTCTGTTTTATCATATTTTTAAAATTACAGTACACATTATCCCAAATTTCCCTGAGGGCTCTCTGAAGGGATCAATAAAGTATTTCTATGCTATATTCTATACATTTTAAATGAGTTTTTAAAATTTTTTTAAAAGTTTTTTTTTTTAGCTTTTTTAAATTTAAAGGAGTAACAACTGCACACATTTACATACATTATATTCCACATAGACTAATCCAGGCAAACACTGTCACAGTTTCTTGTCTGAGTCCCTGCCCATGCCTTATTTGGTCATGTTTCCTGTCACTCTCTGTTCACTTTAATCAGCTATTAAGTGACCAGACATCAACCCTAGTCCCTTGCCAGATTATCTACAAACTTGTTGATCTGATCTGACCTGTTCTGGGCCTCTCCCTGATATTGTACATTTTGATCTCTGATCCCTGAACATTCCTGACTAAGAATTTGTGGATTTTTGGGTTCTGACTGCTTGTCATGGTTGTTGCAGTGTGTAACCTGGCTCTGGCCCCAGAGTTGCCCTCATTCTGTGAGAACTCTATTATTTGGATCTGGATCATCTGTTTGTCTGTTCTGGCTTCTGGACCTGTGTAAGTTTAAAGGATTAAGGATCTGGATCTTGGATTTTGACCTCTGTTCTGACTACTTGGATACCGTTGGCTCTTTACTTTTTGCCCAATACCCTTACATCAGTCATTACCTTGTTTGACCTCTCCAAGCTTATTTCCAACAGTTCTTCCTGCCATCTAACTGAACTTTACCCATCATTCCCTGTGCCTGCTTGCCTCTGGACTTGTTCAACTACTTACCTGCTCTGACTACAAATCACTGCCCCGTTACTGAAGCCTCCTGTCTTCACAACACATCTCTACATGTGAGTCCCTACATGTATGCCTACAGAATTTTGATGGAAATTCTAAACCAAATGAACTTCTCACTAACTTGCTTCTGTTTTTAGACTCTTCCAAAAATGCCCATCCAGCCAACAGCGTTCTCAGTTCCTGATAACCAGCACCGTCCAACTAAAACCTTTTGTGTTATTTCTGTTGTCACTGGCCCTTTGAGTCCATCAGACTGAATAGTTTGATTTATCACCATCCAGTCAAATAAAAGTGTAAAGATATGGACAAAATTCGCAACCGCAACTTCAGAGTCTCGAAAGCAGTTTGTGCTTTGCATCTGTGAACAGGGTTTTCACTAAAGAACTTTTTTTTTCACATATGCAAATCTTTTTTACAACCATGCAAGTCTTTTTCTGCACATTTGCTAACTTGGATTTCTCAGACAGATTGCTTTGACAGAGTGACAAGCTTGATTTACAGATGGAAGTCACTGATAAACATTAATTTACAACTGCATAATCTTTATGACCTAATACTGAGCCAATACAAGGGGTTGCGGTGTGCGAGAGTTAATATCTATTGTGGGAGACAGTGAATTGTAATGTTATTTGCTCTTATCAGGGTAACGATTTGACCAGAAAATAAAAAATCAGGCAACACAAACATATCATGTACACGGGTGTCCTGTAGTCTAAACTAGTTATAACAAAATTATGCCAAATATCTTATAAAAACAGCCTTTGCAAAACTTTGAAACTATTTCTTTATCAACTTTTGGTAACTTATTATAACCAGATTAGTGTTTTTATATCCAATGTGGATTTTCAGTTATTTAAAGGTCCCATATTATACACTTTATTCCAATCTGAGACCATTCATTAATATCTAAATGAAATATTTCCGCCATGGTATGGACAAATCGACCCTCAGTTTGAGTGCAAGCGGCTTCTCTTCACCTCCCTCTTTTTAGCAGCTTCAGAAATGTGCCGTTTATGGTGGGCGGAACCCTGGTGGAGCAGCTCAGCTGTTGGCTCACGCCCATCGCATCGCCCGTCATGAGGTGATTGACAGGTTAGGCCTTAGCGGTAACTAGACGCTGATTACAGCGTAGTGAAGGATAAACAAACGCCGGAACACCGGAAACCCATTCCTGAAGCCCCCCATTACCGACCCAAACCGCGACGCACGGAGAACACAGCTAGCTACGCTCATCAATCTGATGCACAATGGCACCGGATACAAAACAGTAGAAACAGTGACTTGGCTACATTTACAACAGTGCTAATATATTTTCAAGCTATCACGACTAATAAGGCCGAAACGATAAAATAACTGCCAGCTCTTACCTCTCCAGCTGTGTCACGGACAGTTGGTATTGAACCTGGCTTCAGCTTCAAACGGTTGGCGAAGCCTGCTTTCCATGCCCCCATGTTGTGGAAACAGTCCTCTTTGAAATGCTGGCCACAGACATGCAAAACCTTTGAAGTTTTCCGGGTACATTTCCTCCAAAAATAAAATTATCCACTCAGTCCTCGTGGGTTCAGTGGATGGAAGTAAAAAAACGTTTTCGTGTTCATTTATGCAGCCACAAACAGAACAGTGCTTCTGTCGCTTAGCCATGTCCGCTAACGAGGGTTGCCGAAGAGGGAAAAACACTGGGCGCTAGGTGATTTTTAGAGGGCGGGCTTTGAGAGCCGGTAGACGGGTCCATCGCTCTGTGGGGAGTGGTTATTGTCCCTTATGACGTCTTAACGTACAGGCTTTCAAACTCGCTCAATTCAGCGCTTACTTCCCTAGAGGTGGAGCAGGGGGGGAGAGAGAGCGCCTGAAAGAGTTTCACACTTACGGGTCTCCTACACATGCGGGGGGACCAGTATGACTGTTCCAAAACCATTAAAAAGTGAATTTTGCATAATATGGGACCTTTAAATTAGGTTTGTCTGATGAATCACAGTTTGCATTGATGTACTAAAGTTTAACGTGAAAAACAGATTAACTTCAAGATCTTCAGAAAAAGATACCCTGGTCAATTAATGTCGATCCCTGTTTAACGTTGTCAGTCCAAATATGCATGCTGCTGTCCATGGTGGCAGATTTGAGCCAATAAGGACTTGCCACCTCCAGTAATAGTGGCACCGCAAGATGGCACAATACACAATGGCTGCCAAATTAGTTTCGTCTGTTTTATACCTGCCTTCATTGCTGGGATATTACTAAATTAAGAGTTTGCATTGTTTTTAAAACAGCCAAACATAGGACCAATAACTATGCTGTGTCAAAATATCTTAGAAATGTTTAAGTGTATGAAGGCAAGGCAAAGCAATTTATTTGTATAGCACATTTTATGTACAAGACAATTCAAATTGCTTGATGTGAATGTATGAAAAGAAATTAAAACTTGGCCAGATAGGACCAGTGCTTCAATAAAACCTACAGTGTATGTCCTTCATTGTCCTACAATATTTCACAGTGAAAGCAACAAAAAGAATAAGTAAAACTTATATCTTAGTTTGTTTAATGCATCAAAGAATGACTTTGAAAGGACCAGATAAACAGACAAAAACAAAGGCTGAATGAAAGGAACTCACATCCGCATGTCTGAGGATTGTCAGGCTGACTGGCGAAGAATTTCAAAAATGTCCCGACGGCAGTGAATGTACTTGATTTATTCTTATTAGATATGGTGCTTTAAAGTGAAGATTGAAAGTGAGAAAGGGATGGTAAAACAGGAGGAGTCTGGTGGGGGACATGAGCAGGAGATGAGTGGGAAATAAGTATTAGTTAAGGTGGTGTAGGCAGAGTTGGTCAGATAATTGATGACCATGGTTGTAGCTGTTGTGTTAATGCTATTACAGGGGGCAGGAGTATGGAAAGGTCAGTTAACACACTGAATATGTAATGTTTCCTCCAGCTGTCTTTATACCTGTCTTACTCCTTTGGTTCTTGATCCATTTACATGATTCTATCATTACGTTAATAGAATGAAATATCTGCCTCAGTTGCTGAGGACCAGTTCCTCCGCAGGAGAAGTGAAATGAGGTCCTTGGTGAGGATTTACTGCCATCTAAGAAAAAAATATATGGAGTGCACTAAATCATAGGCAGTTTTACTGAATAAATTTGGTTTTCTACAGTATCTATTACACTGCCAGTCATACAACATAAATAAATGTTAGAATCTTTATTGTTGCTCAGAAAATATAAGATAGATGAGTATCAGTTTAGTTCATTTTAGTTCGGGGGTCTTTTAAACGAGATTTGATAAATATTCACATAAATATTTAGGTTTGATGTAACTTTTTTTATATATCTTGTCAAAAAGAGACAAACTCCAGATAGACTACTTTGACTGTTTTGGGTACCAGGCCTCCATTATTATTATTATCATGTGCTATTTTATTTTTCTATATTGTCTCAAACTGATGCCTCAAAACAGACTCTGAAAAGGAATAAATAAGCACTTTTACCTCCATATGTGTGGACTTTCTCTCTCAGGAAAGACATTTTAAGCAGTTTTTCTAGTCTAGTTTTGTAGAATATGTGCAATAAATTACAGCATTACAATGACACTAGTAATTATTTGTGAAAAATTTTGTATGTTGGTCTGCCTTGTGGGTTGTCAGTTTTGTGAAGGCATTTTCTACAAGACATATGGCCCACAAAAACACCAATGGCTTGCTCCAAAAAGTTATATGAGTGCAAGGTTTTTACTTGAATGTGCTCAAAATGTAGGGATTGGTTTGGCTGTGACGCTTGTCGTTTGTTATACCGTCAGAGGGTACATGAAACTTCACCCTCTGTTTTTTATGCACCCTTCAGAATTTCCCTTAAGTTGAAAAATGTTAACTTTAGTGCTGGATTTCAGAGAGACTGCATTGTGTGCCAGAAAGTTGGATAAACAAAGTAGCAAACAGGCTTGCAAGAGAGACTCCCCCTGGCAGAGGGCTAAGCCACAGCAGCTTAAGTGCAGGAAATGCTAACAAGAGTGGGTCAGAGAGATAAAACATTACTAAATTATACTTACTGTTTGTTTGACCAAGATCCCTACTCATTCTCAGGGTGTTCGTTGGATGATTGGAACAGTTGTAGTCTACATAATTAGGTACACACAAAGACACATTTTTAAAACCAAGGTTTTCTGTCCTGCTCTGCTCCTCAGTGACAAACCACCTTGTTCCCAAAGCTGCTCCGCCAGTTTGAGGTCTGGTTGCGTCTGGTCCAACTGCTGCTTGTGATTTGAACTGTATTACTTTGTGTCTGACCTCTTAAGTCTTGTTGAGGTCTATTCTTGGGCCTTTAAGGCCTTTTTTCTTGCTCTTGTAAAACTTGTGAATTATTGTTGTTGTGAACATTGTATTTGTTGTTTAATTTTTACTTTTTGCTTTTGAGCATTAGTTACTGAAAATGTGTTTTGTTTGTTTTCCAAATCGTCCCTTCTACTTTGGTTTTTTCTTTTCTTTGATTTGAGCACCACCCACCCATCTCTCCTATTTGTTTGAATTCGACCTGCCTCTTGGGAGAATAAACTCCATGTTACTTCTCATTACATCTGGGCATCTTTATTTAATGTTACTTCCGCTATCCCTGGCCATGCCCGGTCATACAGTAACACTAATGTTCCAAAAACTGACTAGGAAATTGCCATTAGCACAGGAAAGTTAGCAAAGGTTAATAAGCTATATTGAACACTGGGCAAAATATCACATGGAATTATAAATTCAACACACACATATGTGGAAACGAGATACAATCTCATTGGCTACTTTAATTCACCCAGTTTCCTGGCACACCACAATCTCACACTGAAATCCAATGCAAAAATCATAAAAGAAAATCATGGTCATAGTGAATTCCAGAGGGGAAAAAAGGAAGACCAAGTTTTGCATGCATGGACATTACAGAAAATCCCATAACCGATTGATTCCAATACAAACAAATGCATAACGGAGGCAGACAAATTACTTTAAGCTGTCACTAAACACTTTTACACTTCCTGCATTTATACTAATTAAAATCAGGAGGGATTTTAATTTGTATCAATGCAGGAAGTGTGAAAATGTTTAGTGACAGCTTAAATGGTAAATGGACTTGTATTTATAGAGCCCTTTTCCAGCCAGTTTGACCACTCAAAGCTCTTTACACTGCTTATCACATTCACCCATTCACACACACATTCACACCCCCATAGGCACATCAGGAGGCAATGTGGGGTTGAGTATCTTGCCCAAGTATGTAGTCAGTGGAAGCGATCTGCCTACCTTCCAGTCCAAAGACGACTGCTCTTCCTCCTGAGCTACAGCCGCCCCAAGAAATTTGTCTGCCTTAGTTCATTACAAGGTTTTTATTGTGAAAGGTGTGGACCAATGTGGGATAACAATTATTGCAATTTACTATACTTATTCCAGTATAACAAGCTGTTAGACAGCATACTTATTTCATTACTATGATTAAAGTGTTTAGTTTTCTTCTGTCATGCACATTTTAATATTGGTGGAAATTATTTCTGGCACATGCAGTGTGCAGAAGAGCATGTAGTTTGGAAGCTGGAGCAGCAGCTACCACACTTGTTCCAGCAAACTTTCCAACACCCTTTCACAGGCTTATAGAGTGTCTCCTCTTGGATTGCTTTCTCTGCAAATGACTGGGAGCATACAAAAAGGTTTACTTTTTCAAAGATGCCCTGATGTAGACCTTAGGCCAAAACATTCAGCCTTTGTCAGCATTACTTAAGGCTTTGCACCTTCCCCTTTCTGCTACATTAAAGCATCACAACACTGAAAACAAAGCAGTCCTATACCATCCAATATGTCCCAGATGTTAACTTCTGTAACTGGCTGCAATCATGAGTGATTATATTTGGTCTGATTGTTCAAAATGACAGCCCGCAAATCAGTGGGCAATCAAGACTTTTCCCTTATTGATCACTTATCCACTAAACACATTTGATTATTCTGTCAATGACACAAATTCTTGCACTGCAATCATCTTCACACTGCTTGAGGAGTTTTCATCTCTTAAACATTTGCACTCTCTATAAAAGGCTATCATCTACTAAGATGTATACCTAGTTTCCCTATTAAATCAGGGGAAGTTATTATTTGTAGGTAAAATATAAAAACTTGAAGAATCTCCAAGTATTAAGGAAGAAATATGAACATACCCAAATGAATAGATCAAATAAATGAGCCACACACATGAATGAGAATCTACACTAACATAAGTGGACCATTTGTGAAAGAAGCTTTTCTCACAGAGAAAAATAATACAATATTTAAGGATTTTACTGAAAGAGTACCATTGTTACCTGCAGTAAAACATCAATAGACTGAATTAGATTAAATGTATAGTTTCTATGCATAGTTTTCTCCTGTTATTTTGTATAATGGATTTTGAAAGTGACAGTCCCTGAATGATAATATGCATGTGCATATGGTACAGTTTCTGCCAAGTTGAAGCCATTATGATGCTGAGATGGTGAGGAGAGGTTAGTCATAGTTGTAGCCCTAAAACAGTTTGAAGCATTAGAAATAACTTACAAAACTCAGGCAGGATTACACCTATAAAGGGAAAATGTCTGTCTCTGAACCACTGTGTGTGCACTTGAATATGTGTGAAACCAAATTAGTCTACACATCTGCATCTTCAGTGTATGACACTGGGTGTTTTGAACTGCTTTAGGTTATCTGCTGTGATGCTGTCACTTTGAGGATCTGCTCTGTAACTAACTCATTTTTCTACTTGACCACGTCTGGCGTTGTTCACTTATTCTGCTGACTGCTGTGTTCTGTAGCAGGATGACCAGTAGCAGTTGTTTTTGTTGTAGTTAGAGGCTGGAGAATGGCATTACAAGCTGACCCTGTAGTCACTGGCCAAATCGCATACTGTATTTCATAAAGGTCAACAGTCTGATTGGCTGAGACTGATGGTGTTTCCACCAGCAGCTGAAACTAGCACTACCAGTCAAATTACCATCACACATTCCTGCCACTGCTAATAGCTCTCTTTCCGCTTCAGCATGACATGCAGCAATACCCACTGCTTAGTTACTGTAATTGACTGCTTGACCAATGCAGCTTCAACCTATTTTGTATAGAACCGATACATCTAATTGGTTGCTAGCACTTGCCATTACTTTGCCTTAGCTTCTGCCTGATGCCTGCTGGCCCCTGTGGATCCCTCACAACTCAGCCTGTGCTTAGTGTGGCAGGTCAGCAAAGTGCTGGAGCAGCATTTGGCCTGAGAACAGAGGAGTGGATGGTGGGAGAGAGAGAAGGCCAGTGGAAGCAGATCGATGTGGCCTGTATTCATTAACCCTCACTCACAGCTCCCTTCCCTCCCCAATCACAACCCCGCCATTTTAGGACAGCAGGAGGTGATTTATTAGCTGTCCTGGCTCAGTCAGCACCATCGACCAACAGTCTGAGAAGAGTTGACTCACACCAGGATATACCGATTCCCACACTGTGGGCTGAACTTACTCCACGATCTGACACCATGCTCGAGAAAGTGGGATTATCAACATATTTTTATTTCTATTTAGATACTTTTTCAGATGGTGGGAGACTGGGCCTCAGGCCAGTGGTGTATTGTATTTTAGACTAAAATATGTGGCTCTTGCAGTAACAAAGACCATTTCATAAGTTAAATGTAAGGCTGGTCACATTGTTATATGACCATGTGTTCGTAAGTCAAACTTGTTCGTGGACTGATACAACCAAGACCCCAAAGAAGTGAACTGTTTTCTTGATATTTAAGTTAACTTAGTAATTTGACACTTATACCCAGCTCATTCCTGTGCAACCTTGTCTATCTACTGTTCAAAATACAGACAAAATTTTGGCTAAGCAGGTGTGAAAGTGTCTGACACGATCTCATTCAAAAGGCATTTTGCATGGTGTCTACACACGGAAGTTCAACTGAAAAAAATGAAGGTGAAATTCCAAAAATCACATTCCATATAGTATTTTAATCTGATTTCACTTTGTGACAGTATAACCTCTTAAAATCCAAGATTAAATGGAAATCACTGATAAATGACAAGTAAGGTGAGTGTTCCCCACAGACCTGGTTTCTGTCTCCATATGTCCAACTAAACCAAACCTTAGAGCTACGAAACACCTCTTGAAGTAAAAATTAAAGCAGATCTGGTTTTACAGACGAGCCAGGTTATTTGGTATCCCACTAGTTATTGACACCTGATACTTTAAGATATATATAAATTTTGCACTCCACTTTGTAGCACTTTGCATGCTGTCTTTTGCTCTGTTATTTTATTCTATCCAAGACTGTCACACTATTATGTAAAGTATATTAACACTGCATTCAGCAGAGCAAAAATCGCTTGAGTGCCTAATGGTTGCTTCATTAAGCCTGCTATACATACTTTGTATGAATGTTATATTTAGACATCATCAACATGAAAACTGCTGAGCACAAATCAGACTAAACAGAATTTGGGCTAAGCAGATATGTAAATTAAATACCAGTGTGGTTAACATACCCCACACACTCTAGCAGCTGATGTTGTGTTTTATAAATCCATCATACAAAAGTCACATCTTGTCTGACAAACAGCTCTTAACAAAAACCCACAGCTCAATGGATTTTATTGATTTCACTGCTGAGTACACAGTAGGTGTTTAGTTATTGTGAACAAACAGCCAGTGAATTGGGTCAGTTCCTAATCCCATGTCTCTCACTCAAAGGGAATCTGCACATCAGGTGAAAAACACAGACAGATGAATGAGATGAGCAATCAGTGTAGGATTCTTTATATTTATTTATTTATTTATTTTAAGAGTAGAATTTGCTCTTGTGGCGAGCAGGCTTACGGGGAAACCAAGCCACTTAAAGGAATTTAACATAAAAAGTTGGGACTTTAACCCAAAGAAATATCATGTACTACTTTTAGAAGAGCCACAGATGTTTGTTAAACTAATAAGAGTAAGAGACTTGTTCCATCCAACTACAAGTAAAAAGAAAAAAAAAAAAAAACATGTCACTGCAAAACATCAACTGTACTAAAACACTCCCACCAGCAATACAAACAGTTAAAAAAAAAAAGAAAGGTGGTGGAGGTGAGATTTAAACAATAAAACTAAAACTATGAAATAATCTGACTGTGTTACACAGTGCAAAAAGCTTGGAAGCAAATCAAAAATCTGTGGAACGAACAGGTCCAGGATAGAACAGCAGGGTTCCTGCAGCCTACCCCAGGGCAGCAATGGTGTCAGCAACAGCAGCAATTCAGGCTTACAGGAAATGAGAGGCATGAGGCAGCGCATTAACACGGAATTACTGTAGTATGGAGATGTTAGATAAACCCTATACATACCAATTAGCCACTCTTCTGGCACTTAAACAGGTGGTAGCCTGACACTTTTCTAGCTGTTAACATGTTCCTAATACAAAAAGGGGCCCACTTAGCATCATGCTAGCATGCTAAATGAATGATAAAAGGAACACACCAGCAAAGATCAAACCTTGCCTAACTGAAGGTAACCCAGAGGAGGAAAATCTACAAGGTGAAGTAATAATTAGCACAATGTCAGAGCAGCACCTCTCCTTGTCAAAGCAATACCTCGAACCTGTGCCACCAGGAGCCACTTAACTGTGTTTAGAAGTGTTCAGGGACTGCAATGAGATTGACTGCTACCTGCCTCTTATATTTTGTACTCTGTCCTAATTAGTCCAACTGCACACACGGGTGACTCACACAGTAATGCTACTGCCTCACAGAAAAGTTTAATAGGTTTTAGTAAATGGCATTAATGTTAGATGCTGTTACATGATTCTTTATCAAATATATTAGGTAATGTTTTGGCTTTTAGGAATACTACAACTCTTTAATTATATTGCTAAACACTATAAATTAGCGCACCACACCTCTGTGACAATGAATATATAGCAACACTACCTCCTACCTGACACGGAATTAGACTTCAGCAGGTTGGCGTATTTATCTACCTTTGTTTTCACATCTAAATGCTCAAGCTCAGTTCATTATATTTGTGTATCTCATTAGTGCTGTGATTGATTTTGTGAGCTTGGAATGAAAGTGCCCATCCATACGTACATTCCACATGCATAGAGAGCCTTTTCTGAACAGAGCTGTCAATATTTGCAGACTGATGGCCTTCATTCATTCACATTCATCTGTGTATTTCTGTGTGCTGGTGTTACACTGTTTCTGTAAAATGCTATTTGATTCCAGCTATCATAGATTATCTTGGTAAGCAATTGCATCACTGTGTATTGCACTGATGTAAAAGGATGTGCAAAGTGTTACTCATTCAGATTTCAAAAGTGTGGTGAACCACACTGGTTGAAATGCCCAAATACTCTAAAGAACACTTGTACACTGAAGTGCAGCCATCATGGAGAACTACTGAGTTGAATTTGCTTGCCATAAAAGATTTAACAGGCACATGACATTTTCCTAATAATTTGAAGAAAGTTAAGTTAGTCCTTCCCTTATTCATCTCAGTTGGCAGAAATAAGGCCAGTTTCACAAATGAGTTACTAAGCAAATTTTGTCAGCCCCTTTTTGTGACAAGTATACACTTAATTGTGCACTCAAAAACACATCCCTCTATGCTAGTGATGTATGAAGGCAGTGTGCTGGATGAAGTCTCTCACCTCTCATATGCAAATAACTTTTCCCCCATGCAGCTCTGTGATTGGCTCGCTGTTATTAAAATTCTGCCAGCGTGTGACTTCGTTAGCCCGGAGTTACGGTGCCAACAGGCAGAACTAAAAAGGGACTTTGTCAATGTTTGATGTCTCGTGAAGTGATGGTGTGTGTGTGTGTGTGTGTGTGTGTGTGTGTGTGTGTATTTTCCAAGGAGATTCAAATTTGGGCAGCAGGAAACGCTATTTCCCACTGACATTAGATTGAGTAGGAAGTGGCCATCTTCTTCTGAATGTGATGTGATTGTAATAAAATTCTCTCTATGAACACTCGGTCTGTGCTATCTCCATAGAGTAGCCAGCCTGGCATAAGGCTCCATCCTGTCTCTCCAATCAGAACGTCTAAGTACATTTTTGGCATATGGACGCTGTCAAGTCACAATATCAACCTATTGCTTTTCATCCATTTAAGTCTGGGCCTTTTCCAAGTATGCCTGTTGTTGTAAACAACAAGCATCTTCAGCTGAATCATACAAGCCACACTAAACTATGTAGAGGGTTGTGATGCAAAGCCTAAACTTACTGTGACATATTTGCCTGTGGCCAGGCTTCAGTCAGCTGTTGTCACACTAAGTTGCTCTGTCAGTGCCGTATTTCAACAATGACAGCATGAGCAGCGTGTTCTCAACACAGATCATACGGTTTGTCATGACGAAGGCCTCTCTGCTGTGTGTATGTAGAAGTGTGTGTGAGCATACAGTAAATCCCCTAAATTGGAGCTTGTGACCCTCAGTAATATATTTCCCTTGGCAGAGTACATCTGGAGTTCCCTCCAGGTGCCCCTGGGTTTTGCAGAGAGGAAAAGTGGTGTCAGGCAGCATTTTCTAAAGTAAAGTCAATACCGATTGGTCATTTATCTAGCACCCAAATACTAAGGGCATTTAAAGGTGCATGTGTCCAGTGTGCACGAACAGACTTGTATATAGAAATTGGAAGCTAATTTGAATTCTAGACACTGAATGAATGATATAGAAGGAATAGATCTCTTAGAATGAAACTCATTTTACTAATCCTTACCCATTCAAATATTGGCCATTTTCTTAAAGACTTTGTTGAATGCAGGCTTGCTTATATCAAACTGTGATTGTTTTCTTATGAAATAAGAAAATTTAACAGTATGGAAAACAATTACTGCTCTTTGCCCTTCAGTTGTGCAGCCTTTTGGAAGTCCAGCAATAAATGTGCATATTGTGCACTCAGGATCAGACAGCTGTCATACATGTTTGTGGACAATATCTTGAAAATGTTGAGTTGTCATATATATATATATATATATATATATATATATATATATATATATGTGTGTGTGTGTGTGTGTGTAAGAACAGATTTTATGCTAGATGCTAGTTATTGTATTGGATATGCTGGTACACACGACACAAAATTGGGAAACCTCCACAGTATTAGGTAGGAAGCACTAACTTCCTGTCACCAACTACCTGTATAGTTTTAGGAGTTTTCTATATAATAATTTAGTATATTAGTATGTATTAAACATATTTACTATTCATTTGATTTTATCTAATATATTAATATAGCGACACAGATCTTAAGCTAGTTGCTGTACTGGAAAAATGTAGAGCAAATAGCAAAAGAAAAAGAAAACAATGAAAAAATGCAGTGTGTAACAAAATCAGTGGTCAGTGACAGAAAAATGTAATATATAATTAAAACTGTGTTTCTGTTGGTATCTAATCATTTTATTTAAATAGCTTTCATGTTTTTATTATCTCAGATTGAGTTATTTATTATTATTTGCAGTGAGTCTACATGCATGACAGTTGCCATATTTGTGCCACAATTGTCATTTTGGTGTCCCTGGACAAACATGTGAAATGGAGCCTCTGAGCTTAAAAATGTAGGACCAGACAGTACACCTGTACACAGTGTAGAAGTAGTTACCTGTAGTGCAGTCACTGCTGCCCCTAAGGCCACTGGATCCGCTCACAGATGAAGACACGTTTATGGCTGCAAGAATTTTGGCCACCGTCCCTTAACAATATGAAATAATTTCTATGTCCATCTTTACCACTAGATATCAGTAACTTGTACACACTATACCTGTTAAAAAACAACTTTAAAGTAGCACTGCATAACTTTATGATTTTGAAACTCTTCTGACTGTGGCTGATTCATCAAAAAAACCCAAGAGGACAATATCGGAGGAAGCGAGGAAAAGAGAGAGAGAAAGGCGCAGAGCAAAGAATTAGAGAAAAGTCAACATCAGACTAACTTTTACTTGCTGGAAAGAGATTAGAAAAGGGACAATATGCAAGACAGATGCTGAATTAGCCATCGTTAGGGGGCACCTTAGTCGGAAAATCTGCCAAAGTTCTATAGTGGGGCTTTAAGTAAAAACCCTGTGTTAGTCAATTTGTTTTATCAGTAAGAAACTATCATTCAATGTTCCAACCATCTTACACCAGTAAATGCATTATTGTCCACAAAAAAGACACTATTGATAAAATGACTCCATTTCTGTAGATTTGTGTCTTTGCATTTGTTGTGTAATTTCTCTGTGAGCCCCTTCATAATTAGAGGTATTCTGCGTGTTCTGCTCTGATCTATTCTGGGCCTAACCCTGAATTTCAAAATGGGGATTATGTGCTCTAGAGACAGTGTAATTTGATATCCATTGATCGAGTCAAGAGCCAATTTGAAATTGAGGAGTTGTAGTTATTGCTATTGATTTTAATAACTAGGCTGTTACAGTTCATTCAGTGCAGCTGCAGTCGATACAGAAAGTGAACTGTTCCCATTTCTAAAAGAACAGCGCTGATCTTGTGGCTTTGTATATCACTGTAAAATTAGCTGTGATAGTTGAACTTTTTATGATAATAATGAATAAGGAAATTTGTCACCTCAACTGCAGACATAAAATATTAAGAGGCCTTCCTTCAAAGCTGCTAATGATCCATAAAATAAGTAGCTACTGGTTGAAAGTTCCTTTGGGATACCTCATGAAACTGCTGGTGAAAAACATCCCAGGACAAGTCAATGCTGCAGCATGGTATCGCTTTGCTAACTAAGTTTCATGTAACTATTCAATAGGTTTACTGCCTTTTACCAAGCCACAAACTAATGCAGTCACAAAGATGTCCTAGTTTCAATAACAATGTATGTTGTTTTAATTATTAGTAGACACACTGGATTCCATTTGAGTATTTTCTAAAGCATCTAGCAGTTTGGCATTCATTTTTCTCTCTTTAAATCTTCCCCAGATCCAGGAAAGACGGCTAGGAGTGTGTTTTGACAAGAAGCTTTGGCTAACAATGAGTTAGAAGCTAAATGTTAGGATTACCAGTGTTCACTTGATTTTTTATCATATCTATGACAGTCCTGGAAACCTT
Source organism: Melanotaenia boesemani (assembly GCF_017639745.1). Lineage (NCBI taxonomy): Eukaryota > Metazoa > Chordata > Actinopteri > Atheriniformes > Melanotaeniidae > Melanotaenia > Melanotaenia boesemani. Next base: position 28,934,560 of record NC_055691.1, read on the forward strand.
TTACAGGGTCAGACAGATAGAGAGGAGGAAGAGAAAGCGGACTCAAGAGAATATTAGATGTCATATGAATGTTGAGCAGCCATTTTTTTAGAGAGATTTGGTATGCAGTCACAGTGTTTTGAGTTGATGTTTTCAGTATTCTGTGCAGTTAACATTTATTTAGCTACTTTTACATTACAGTCATTTAGCAGATGCTTTTATCCAGAGCAACTTACAGTGGTTAGGCAGTAGCGTCAAGACTCTTGCCTAAGGAACCAGCTGGAAGATGTTAAGGTTTATCCCTTGGGGGAATCCACCTCTAGTCTCCCACATGGGAGACGGATGCTCTGCCAACTGAGCTACCCAGCCACCATTTCTTAACTACTTGTAGTTGGGGATGATTACATTTAGGTTAATCACTTAATCATGTCTGTGTTGGTTGACTGTTGTGCACAGAGTGAAGCATCGTCTGAGGGGTCAGTCTGTTTGAGGAGACAAAGCAAAGTTAGAGTGAATAGAGGGCTAATTTGATGGGAGCCACCTTTCTCCTCACTACATTTAAACCCCATTATACCAACATCTTTTATGAACACCCCACAGGTCCTTGAGAAAAAAATTAATTGCATAGGTCAAGCACTCATATGCATATAGAATTCATGCTACAGTGTACCCACCTTCACGAGAAGCAGCAGAAAGAAAGAAAAAAAAAGTGTGGTGTAGAAATTACTGGCTTAAGTAAATGTGCCATAGCATTATGGTTACTGGACCATGAACAGCTCTGAGCTTTTCTAAGATTATAGCACACACAGTTTCTCTCCCTGTGTGTGTGTGTATGTGTGTGTGTGTGTGTGTCTTCTCCTCTCTTTCATGCACACATTCACACCCACACACACCTGTCACTGAGAACCATTAGCACCCCTTCTGAGGTTCTGTTTGGCTTTTAGACTCAGGCACAGTATGAGCAGAGGACTAGCATGATTTTCCTCAGTTTACATTCTGCCCTGCAAAGGTGAGTGCAATAAAACTCAAAGAAACTCTGCTCTGCTACATGTATGTGCACACAAATACTCACAAAGAGCAGCTGCTAGCAGCCCCGTGGTGAGATCACCCTATTGGGTGAGACTAGACCAGGGTGAACTTAAGTGAATTTTCATCAGATACACACTTGTGTGAACTCAAAGTGATCAATTCCACAATACTAGGATTGTAAGCGTTATCAATGCGTGAATGGCTTGCTCACATATGTGATTGCCTCTATGTGCATTTTGAAAAGTGAATGCTTGTGCACGTTTTTGCCTGTGTGTGTGTTTATGAGGGTCTGCAGTGTTTTCTTAGTGAGATTTCTGGTGTAGGTGTTGGTGGAGAAAGAAAATATCAATATGATACAGGATTGTTTTTTTTTTTTTTTTTCATACCAGTGTTATCTTTACTTTACCACCTACATTACACCCCCATCAGCCTTGGATGGATTAAATCAGCAATAAATACCGCCATCCGTGTCTCTATACGAGACATGAGACACATTAACAGCACAAAACAATGAGCAGTCTTGTCTCACAATTTTACAGCACTCATTTTTACTCTGCTCTTTTTTGTCTTTTTTTGTTTGTTTTTGTACTTGTACACATGTGTAGGTGTGCATGCTTGTGTTCTTATGTGTGCATACATGTAAAAAGGGATGAGATGCAACTGGAAAGACAAGGGAAATGTGTTAGTCACAGCACCTAAGGCAGAGCATTTTCAGATGCCCAGCAAATGATTAGAAATGGTTTTTATTGACATTGTAAATGTGCTTTACACAGGCAACGGGCTGCCAAGGGATAAAAGACTCATGCTATCAAAGCCACGTGTGGCAGGCCTCCCACAATGCAGGACTATGTGTGTGTGCCAGTGTGCGTGTGTGCCTATGTTTGAGACTTTTTCATAGATTCTCTTTAATTACCCCCCTTGCGAATTAGCTATGGAATAGGAGACTGGCTATGCGATGTTAAGTATCTTTGGTTGTGAATTATCTGTTTCGTGTTTTTCTTTTTGATCTTCAGGAATAAATCATTAATTTGCATTCTACTGTCTTTCCAGCCTTCCATTTTTCTCCTTTTCCCATCTTCTACTTGCCCCTTGTGTGGTGGCTTTATTTAGGGATACACACACACACACACACACATATATATATATATATGTAAAAAAATGTCTTTTTAACCAGGACACTTCAGAAAGTAAAAGGCAGAGGATGTGAAATTTTACCTCCAACTGATCAAGGAAATGAAAAAGTCCATTCTAAATGTGCATTGCACAGAGTAAGAGGAAGTCACTTCATCTAACTGTATGGCACAGGCAAAGATTAAAAGTGTGCATGTGGTTGTGTATCTTTGTGTGCACTTCTCAGACTTGGTGAAAATAAGAAGATTGTTAACACTGGATGAAGAGCGACCATTAGATGGTAATTGGATGACCAGATGCTTTTTATGCTGCATACAAATTACAGTATTTAACTTCACCATGACTCTGGCTTTTCTGTGTCATTACCGGTTTGCATATATACAATTGGAGCCATCACTCATTTGTAAGTTCGAACAATTTTTAGACGCCATGCTGTACCCATTTTCCAAGTCCCCATCCACCCCTGCATTAATGTTTTTATGTCTAGTTGTGACACTTCAATGTTCATAAGTGATTTTGTTGTCTCTGTAATTGAGCTTATCTTATCCAGTGCTCAAAGTGATGTTTCATTAAAAACATTAAAAGCTAAAGTCGGAGCTGTTTGCCTGATGTTTCAGGGTTACTCAAATCACTTTCCAAGTCTTTTTAGACAGGGTGCCAAACTGTTTCAATGCCAAGAGAAGCATTAGGAGACCCTGCACACCCCCCCCACACACACCCCCATCCCCCAAATGGATATTAATAAACCCTGCTCCGTCTAGCATCTACTCTCCTTACATATCCCACTTCTTCCTCTGCATCCTCTTTAATCCCCTCCTATCTTGCGCTCCGTCCTCCTTTTCGTTTTCTACCTCCAGTCCTTTTCTTCTTAAGTGTCAATAACTCTTGCTTGCAACATACACACAAACCCACACATGTACACGCACACACTTGCACAGCAGTAGTTGCAGTGTCAGGCTTTCCACGGGGGCTGGTATAGTTATATAGTAGACTCTGTGGGTTTAGTAAAATCCTCATTAGGATGTAGTGTAGGTGTGAGCATCCCTGCTGCTGTCTCACAACAAACTGCTTACCTAAACAGAATACTCAAAACAAACGCAGCTGCACATGCACCAAACAAAAAGGAGAGACACCCACTAACATAAAGCAGGGAACATTTACATCTCCAGTTAAAAATGCCGACATCATACACCTGGCCTGCTTTCTAACATCTCACATAACAACAGATGAAGTCTTGTGTGATGACGTTTTAATGGAGGGCAAAATCTTCCCCTTATCAATGGTAAAATATTCAAAAATATTTAACACAACCTGTCCAGCATTCCAGTAAACAAGGCAATATTTAATCTGATCACTGTTAGCAGCGGGTGTGAGAAAACTATGTTAAAACTTTTGATGTCTGTTATGGCAAGCTGTAAAAGATTGTACTGTTAGCATTCTCCAAGGTACAGGATCTGGTTCTTCTGTACTGTTTTATGGGGTACATACGCTGTGGAGTATAAACAAATTGAATAGTGAGGTCTTAACACTTGTATTGAGTGGTACTGATATAAAAAACTGAGCATCTTTCCATACCATTTTTTACAATTATAAACTCGAAACAGGAGGCAGGGCACAGAGCTCTGAGAATCGAGCCAAGTGATATTGAGTTTTACTGAACAAGAGATGAGATATGTTCAAGTTTCTTTAAACAACTTCAAAAAGATCAATAAATCACAAACCAGACCTTTAAAAAATCTCATGAGAACTGCAGAGAATTAATGATGCTTGATCACCACATCATGAAATGTTTCAGTATTTTGATTTTCAGGTGATGACAGGCCAAAATGATTTCCAAAGATTTTCCATGCTCTCTGTTGCCATTTAAGCTTGTTACAGAGTCCTGGCATGCTTCTGCTGGCTGATAGTCCAGCCAGACGAAATAGGTGGTAAACGCAATCTTTCATGAACCTTGATTAATTAATTGAATTAATCCAATAGATTGACCAAATTCTTTTTACAATCACATTTGTTGGAAAACTGTTTTAGTATCATTGTGTGTAATGTTTTGAGTTTCTTCATTTGTGTGTGTGTGTCCAGTGAAATGCTTACATTTAGTATTGCTCTTTGCAGGATTTCTGTATTTACCATGCATTCTGTCAAGTTGACAAATATGATTTCTTGCAGCATGTTAATCTATTTGCGTGTCCTGTTTTTGAGCTGCTGTGTGATAAGCTATGTCAACTGCTACTCTAATTAGCTCCTACTTAATATAGCTTTCTATAGTCTTCATCAGTTAAACATTACAGCAGCAAAATTATGTTGATGTTTAAATTCTTGTGAAATAATGGTTCCATATTGGTTGGAGGCATGTCTGACTGCATCCATCTAATTACAGCTGATAGCTCCACATGAGAGCATGCATTGGGCATGTTAGCAGAGCACTGTGACTAATGATGGCTCTATCTATTCAAGAGAATAGAACCAGATGTTTAGTTATACTACACAAGGTAAAGGGGCCTGATTTCTGTGAGTGACTGTGAAGAACACCTGTGCAGACTCCATGTTATAAAAAGCACCAACATGAGAAACATGCAGACAGTAAAATTAGCATGCATTTCAATGCACTGAGTGTTCTCCTCTCTCTCACTTTTCCACTCACACATGCACTTGAAGGGCTGCTCTTTTGGCTAACAGACCTCATTACACGGGTGGATGGACCATCGACCCCTTAGTGGCAGAATTAAAGAAATCTCCCTTTTCTTTTCTTTCCTCCAGAGTGTGTGACATGATGTCCTGAAGTTATTTACCTGCTCTCTGTAGCATGACGGCTAATCCCACCTGCAGCCCCTAAACTCTGTGCATAACAACTAAAATATCTGCTAGAAAATTAGCTGAAAGACTGTGAGTTTTGCATGAGAAGAAAAGCTGCTTGAAGATTGCTTACCAAAAATACCATTTGATCAAATGTTTGCAAAAAACTAGCTTAAATGATAATATTTACATAGATCCACATGGGTTTTAAGATTTTTTCAGTTTTGAGAGAGCCTGTTGGAAAGAGCTTTCTCCTCTTACAACATGAGAGCTGAAAAGATGTGGGAGTTTTTAGACAAGAGGGAGGAGGATTGAGGGTGTAACAATAGATGTTTTTTAGTTACAATCTAAGAAGTATAGATGATGAGAATTACCCAGATTTGAAGAGGTGTAAACACTGATTCACTGGAGAGCTACTTTTATTTTTTTCCTTTAAAAATATGATCAAATAATTAAAATTTTCTCCATCAATACAGAGCAAGTGTCAACGTCAATATATTTATCTGAGGATATACAGAGAAAAATATCTAGCAATGTAACAGTTTACCACCATCCCACATATAATCCTTTCTACTGAAAAATAAGCGTGTGCACCACGCAGGGATGTGTGCTTGCTGGCTAACACGTCACTTCACACTAACCAGCTTAGATCATGTATGGTACACAGAGTACAGACAGGTGACTCACCTGTCTGTGTCCTTATAAAACTCCCCCATTTAAATTATATTAAGGCTTGATGTTATGCACTAGTAAGGACGTGGTTGCTTTGAGTGACGGACAAGTGTTGAGGTCACACTGACGTCAATACCCAATGGATGTGGTTAACGTCGTCATGTTCTCAGTCACATGCATTCTCTGCATGTCACTTCTGCCTTCAAAAACCCAAGATGGCAACAAACACATGGTAGCCTTAAGGTTTTACAACTCTAGTCCACAAACAGTGGGTGATGTCACATCTCATCAAACCATTCAGAGATTTCCAATTCCCTGTGGCTGCAGGCATCGTCATCCTGGTAGAGACCACTCCCATCTCTACAGAAGATTTTCAGCTTAGGATATGTGATCACACAGTATAGTTTTGAATTGATTTACAGCCAGCTTTCACTCTGAGGGGACAAGTGTTCCCAAATCATGCCTGCAAATTACCTCACTATGTAACAGAGCCATATATCCCTTCTCTTCATACCCTTCTCTCAATGTTTGCCATACAGGCATTGATCAGCTTTTAAAGAATGTGAGAAAAGATAATAAATGAATCTCAAAAGGTTTAAACGTGAATGTGTTAACATTTTAAACTAAATTTGTGTACCAAATTAGCTTTGTTTAAAATTATACTGCCACATCAAAAGATCTCCCCTACAACCTTAATAAAGATCTCACACCTTAATTAGTCATCATTAGGAAACTGTCTAAATACTCTATGAAAATATTTTCAGCATTCTAAGTCTTAAAATTCAGTGCATTTGCAAATGATTGTTTAAACAAACACAATGCCTTTTTTTTTTAGATAAAACTTTAAATTTAACAAAGAATGTTTTGACCCTGACATAAAAATTAAAAAAATAATTTGTGTGGAAACACAAAGATGATAATTTGGGTTTGTATTTGTGCCAGTGATGAAGGGAAACTATCACTCACAGATGAAAGTATACATTCGTATCATTCCGCAGACGCTTTTATCCAAAGTCATTCAAATGTAAGGAACAAGAATCCAGATTCAGCAGGCTACAGAAAGACACCCTGACCTACTTGTTAAGTGCTAAATTTAACTATTTGAACGACTGAAGTACAGTAGAACAAGTACAGAAGTGGGCAGGTTGACTATGTCAGGTTCTGATTCTTTAATACAAAAGGGATAATCTTGCTTTGATAGTGTTTAGTATCTCATTGCACCATTGTAGGAACACAAATATTGACTGAGATGGCTTTTGTGCGTAGGGATGACAATACCAGATGATGTTACTAGAAGGAATGCAGAGGTCCACTGAGTTCTACTAGTTGGATACAGACCCCATAATCATTTTAAAGCATAAACAACTTGAGTTTGATTTGAATAGCAATTACTAGCCAAAGGAGCTCAATAATTAGTTCTTTTTAGGTTGATCAAATATCAGATGTGCCATCATGTTCTATATTATTTGATCATCTGTTCAAACTCAAATGTCTGCTATAGGAGTAATGGAGGTGTAAGATAACCATAACTTGTTGGGTCAAATACTGATTGCGATATGGTCTGATTTTTCTTATGCGGAAAACTCCAAAGTGGTCCACAAAGTATCCATCATTAAAAGTTTATGAGCAGAGATTAAAAAAAAAGGGACGCTTAAGAAAGAATAGACACAAATTCTCTAACTAAGAGCTCAGAGACTCTTGGCGGACTACAAAAAGCAGTTACAAGCTTGCCAAAGAATTATAGGATGCTTAGTCTTTTAATATGGGTCATTTTAGTTTATTGTTACTTTAAAACTTTAAAAGAAAGTAAGAAAAAAATTACAATGTTGCTTAAAATGCTAAAGAAATGTATTTTTATTAGCCTCATTACTTTGTGGAATGATGTAACTGTTTTCCATATAGCTATTCACATTAATAGAAAATCTGAACAGTACTGACTCAACTTTTAAATGCCACTGTAAATACATCAACACACATTTAAACCCACTGCAACACATGCAATATGGTGTGCTCATTTAATCTCATATCTTAAAGGGCTAGAATTGATGTGATACATATTTTGCAATTCAATTCTCATGACCATGTTATTTCTATTTATTCTAATTGTAAGGCAATCAGCGATTCCAGATGTGTCCTAAAGTCTGCAGGCCTGTTATGCAATCTGTAGCCACCTCCATGGAGACATAAATTATAATGACAACTCTAATTAACATGATGGCAACCAGTTAAATCCCCACCACAGCTGGGCTTTGGTCAACATAGTAACACATCGCAGACAAGTGTTTTTGACATCCTTTTCAGAACATTGAACAAAATGTCCCCCACAAATTTTCAGTCTTATGCATACAGACCCACAAGCACATAATGCTCATTGCACAGCACAAATGCATGAACACTGATCCTCTGCAGGATATAGAAAGCTTGCTTAATTGACTGGATTTTGGAAAAAGCTTCAAGCAATGTCTCATTTTAGTGACCTCCCAGCTGCAGGCCAGTGGAGAAAAAAAAAGAAAACTATTAAATCAATGATGCTTGGCTGGGCATCCATGACTATGCTTCTATATGACAGCAGCACATATGACCATTTGGGGGGGATTACATTTTTTTTAGCCTTGTTACTCCTAGTTCTTCCCTTCAGTAGGTGTCTCAGCTTCATTGAGAAATCAACAGGAGTCACTTTTGGTCACTGGTATCCCTCATACTTCCCTCCTTTTTTTGTCCTTCTACTCATTGCTTCCCTCACCCACCCACCCTGAAGCCCCCATCTCCACTAAAGATGCCTGACTATCGTTTCACACTGATCAAATAAGACAGTATGTCAGCCACAGGGAAGAGTTGGAGCTAGTGAAATTGTTTGTTAGTATGCTAAGGAGCATGCATATGCATCTGTGGTAATATGCATGTGCACGTGTATTTGTGTGTACAACCCGAATTCCAGAAAAGTTGGGATGTTCTTTAAGTGTGAACAAAATGGAAACTGAAAGACACTTATTTACAAAAACATAACTCAACAAATGTTTAAACTAAAAATTTGATCATTTTATGCACAAAGTGAGCTCATGTCAAATGTGATGCTTGCTACAGGTCTTACAATAGTTGGCACAGACGCATATTTACCATAGTATAGCATCTCCTCTTCTTTTCAGAACAGTTTGAAGATGTCAGGTCATCAAAGTTATGAGTTCCTGGAGTTGTGGTGTTGGATTTCGGTCTCATTCTTGCTTGATATACTGTAGGTTTCCAGGTGCTGAAGCTGTTATGCTCTCTACAGGTAAAAGATCTGGGACCTTATTTATAAAGCTGGCGAAGGTACAAAAACTGACGTACGCCAAATATAGTCATCTTTTGGAATTTATAAAAACTTGACGGGAAAATGTTCCAACCTCCACCTGTGCCACCTGCTGCCACAATTCTTCCTTTCTGACACAAGTACTGTCCATGCCATGTCCACCAATTAAACGTTTTTGCATTTTTCAGCTGAGTCCATCAGGATCTCTGTCTCACACCCTGAAAAATTCCTCTTTTCCCCTCCTGAGCTATCATATGAATGATGTGATGAATATGTATTATAGGCGTTCACCTGACCATTTATAGCCACCATGTGGGTGTGGGAATGTGTTCATGCATTCATTGTTTCTTCCAAAACATCCAAGCTGCTATCGCTTCCATTTTGCATGATCTTTAGGTGGCATCTGCAGATGGCACGATGCATTGTGTTAACAGACAGTAGTTTCTGGAAGTATTCTTGGGTTCATTTAGCAATGTCAGTAACATAATCACACTGATGAGTGATGCAGTGTCATCTGATGGCCCGAAGACCGTGGGCATTCAATGAAGGTCTTCAGCCTTGTCTCTTATGCACAGAGACAAATCCAGTTTCTCTAAATATTTTGATGTTGTGTAGATGAGAGTTGCAAAGCCTTTGCAACTTGACATTGAGGAACATTGTTTTTGAAGTATTCCACAATCTTTTTACGCACACTTTCACAAATTGGAGAGCCTCTGCCCATCTTTACTTCTGAGACGTTCTGCCTCTCTAGGAAATCCAATTTATAGCTAATTATGTTACAGACATGATATCAGTTAACTTGATGTAGCAAATATCACCTTTGACATGAGCTCATTTTGTGCATTAAATTTGAAAATTTCTTAGTTTAGACATTTGTTATGTTATGTATGTTCTGTTGTAAATAAAATGGTAGCTCCCATGACTTAAAAATATTTTAAGTTTTAATTTTGTTCAAATTTGAGTTGTACGTCAACATGTGAAATTGCAATGGTCCAGCTATGTGGATGTGATCCAGCACGAGCGGTGTGGTAATTGTGTGCTGTTTGTTTTTTTTGTTTTGGTTTTAGTTGCTGTGTTTTTTTTTGTGTTTTTTTTTTTTTTGTGCATGTAAATTGGCCACCTCTTGGGCTGTCATCAACCACCTGACTAGATGCCTTAAGGCAATCAGCACACCTGCTCCAGATAGGAGACACACTGGTATAAAAAGGCAAGGAAGCAGAACAGAACAGGTCCAAGCTGAAGACAGAGAAGGCACACGCATCAGGGACCATGGGCAGCTGGAACTACAAGCGTTACAAGGCAACTGACACACCGAAGCAGGGGCAAGAACTCTGTCTGCCGTGTGAGTATCTGAGCACGAGAGTAGGAACGCTGGTCAGAGAAAGCTAAGCAAAGGCTAGTGCAATTGGGAGCATGTATTGCCACCTCGTGTTGTGTTTCTATGTAGGTGTCCCAGCGTGCCAGAGGACGAGGACCAGAGCCGGCTGGGAGGGATAGAAAGGAGTAAAGGAGTGTGACGTTGAATACACATAAAGGGAAGAGGAGAACTCTGCCTACCGTGTTAGTATCATAGCCACACTCCACCTGTGTAGCCTAAGGCCCTGACATCTCGTACCCCTCTGCTGAAATAAGCTTATGAGGATGCATTTGTGCCAAAAGCACTAAAACGTGTTTATATGCACACTGTCTATGTCTACAGACCATTGTGCATGTAGTTAGTAAACCTGACCACACACTTGGCTGTGTCATTACTCCTTGTCGTTATGACATGTCATTACTTCTTGTTATGACGTTTCATTACTTCTTGTCGTTTTCATGTGATGTCATCACGTGTCGTTACTCCTTGTTGTTTCACCACATCATCTGACTGTGATTTCCGTGATCATTTAAAACAAAAAAATAAAATAAATAAATAATCCTATTATTTATAAAATCCTTTTAAAAGTCCCTTCTGACAGGTCTGTGGCTGGTAGATGACGTGTTACCATAGTAACGGACATCCATGTGTAGTAGTAGTAGTAGTAATCAATAAATTTTTTTTGTGGTCATATTATTTTAATTTTTTATATTTGTAATTTCTTATTGGGGAACTGTCCTGCTTTTGCAAAAGTTTATCTGGTTCTCCCCAAACATAACTCAAACAAACATCCATAGTCCCCACCATTACACATGGATGTGCAATGGCAAGATATTGCCTGAGGGAGCATGCAGGAAAAATGTAGGAAGGGAAGAAGGCTGAGCTGGGAGGAGAGGTAGATCAGTCAGAACTGTGACTTTACAACAGATTGAATAGCATATGATTCACATACTGTTTCATTTCCAGTTTTGTCTTTCCACAAGCAGTTTATACTTAATCGAGGTAATCAGAAGCTGCATTTAAAAAATCAAAATTTACCACCACTGTTGGATCCAGCAGGAAGGATTTCATGATTTCTTTCCTCGTGCATAGTTTTTGTTACTGTGAGAGTGTGCTGAAAAAATACTGCTGATGCAGGCTTTTAAAGTCTAATGAGATGTATGTGATACAGAAATAAGCCTGACTTGATTTAATATTTGAATGAACTGTAGACTAGATTCCTTTTGTTTAGAGGTAAATACATGAAGTGGCCCTGTCACAAAACATTTATGTTGGACTGCTTGACATTAAACCGCTACCGGCTTTTCGTCATGCCACTTGATCTTTTCAAGGTGTGGAAATCCACTGCTGATGGTGGTGGCAGGACTAAAACCTCATTTAAAGAATCTTTGGATTTCAGAGCCTCATAATATTTTATAAATAATGCAACCCCTATAAAAAATATGCCACTATATATATGTTATATGTATATATGTTTAGATATGGTTTTTTAGTTTGTGGTTATACAAAAATTAGGTAAAGATTTTCCATCCAATAACTCTTCTCTCATTCAGGTCTGCAGAGGTGGTAATGAGCCATTCACTTGATTTAGGTGTGTTGGAGAAGGGAAACATCTAAGGCCTTTTCCACACATAGCAGGGTATCTCACAAAAGATATTTTTCTCTAATTTGGCCTGTCATCCACACGAAAACGCAGATTTATGTAATTAAAAAGGATTCTTTTAAAAACCTCCAACCAAAGTGAAGATTGGCGAACACTCCGTTTGCACATCTGAGTTTGGACATATATAACTGGGGTTTTAGGTTTGAAAACGTCACTGTCTGCAACAAAAATACTCTGATGTAACATGTGCGTTGTGTGTGTTGGCATTATCCATTGTCCAAGGCTTTGTGTTTGTTTGTTTTTACAAGCTCAAATATTTCTCCACATAGACGAACACAGGTGAAAGACAAGATTAAGGACAGTAATTTTCTGCCACCTAGCCATTTGACATTTGAGGCATGTTCTCCATCAAAAACGCCAGTTTTGGGTCAGACCGGGATGCACTGCCAGCTGGTGGGAGAACTTTGAGCAAGAAATCGTCCTCCCGGAGGAATGGCATGAAAATTTCTGCATGTCATTGTTCTCGCTCTAGTCGTTGGCAGTTATTATGTCCTCACATGGAACGTATGCTCATGAATATGCTTAACAATGTGGCTAAGCGGATAGGTGTGGATAACTATTTTTATTTTAAAAAACAAGGTGGCGTGGACAAATTTTTTTACTAAAAGGAGGGGGAAAGATTTACAAAAACCCAGCTATGTGTGTACATGGCTTAAAAGTTTTAGGACTTGGACACCCCTGGTCTATAGCAAATCATTATCTTCTGTTTATACAAAACGTCATATCTTTTAGTTTTATTAACTGTTGAGGGTATTTATTCATCTATTCACCTAAAATTGTGGGGTTTTTTTCCACTTTCTTTAATTTTTTTCAGTCATTGTTTAGTTAAGTCAGCAGACTTTTTTAGGTTTAGATAATGACTATGACTATGACTATGACTTAGACTAGTTTAGTCTAAACTAATTGGCTGAACTTGGAGCCGTTAATATGATATATAGTCCTGGTTTCCCCTAAAAACTAAAATAACTAAAGTTGCATCAGTTTTTACTGATGACCCAGATAACACTTTCAAGATGCATTAATGCCAGACTGCTAAGAACATATTTGGAGGTGGTGTACACTGCACATGGCAAAATTCCTAAAGTGAATGTACACCAACTTTTTTTCTGGGCCACACTGCAACAAGGCATGTGAAAAGGCATGTGAAATGCACTCCTGCCTGCTGCTGATTAAATGCTTTGGTCTCTGCAAACAACTATGATGTGCATATTTATTGTTCGTTTTGTTGGATTTAAAGTACCTTGCAAATGACTAAAGTCAAACTTCAGAATTTCACAATTTTCAACTACATTTGATGAAAAGACAAAGGGCTGAAATGCCTCCTAGTTGCTTTTAAAACGTAGTTATTTATTTATTCTTGGTAGAAGACATGTTCCTAATTAAGTGTAAAAAAGGATTATTAAAAAGGCAAGACAAGTGTGTCCTTTTGTTATTAACAAATGAAAGTCAGAAAAATTAGGTTGTTAAGAGGATTTTCTGAAGAATTAAATATAGTTAAATTTGGAAAAATAACTCTCACTTATGCATCCCACAGAAATCTGACTGATTTGAGATTTGACTTATTTTTTGAGAGTGTTATGTAAAATGTCAAAGTACATTAACTCCAGCACTTTTTTTGTAGCTCTCTCTTTATGGTACACTCAGGTTTTCATTCAGTATTTGAGTGTTCTCACTGTCATTTCCTTTAAAATACACTCCATCAGTTTTTAAACTTTGACACAACCTTCAAAAAATCAAACACACACATGCAGCCTCAGCTCTCCCTCTGGGTATGTCTGATGAACTCTAACAGAGAAAACCTGGTCTAATGCAGCACGGTGAGGACTACCATTGTGTGCTTTTAACTTTTGCACGTGTACTTGCAGATATGCACACCTACACACGTACGCACACATCCACACAGCACAGGCCTTGAGCAGATGGATAGAGTCGTGAGGACGTGGCCAGAGGAATGATGCATGACAGGGACAGCTGTGCTAAGCTCTTTTCATTCATTCAAGTATACACCCCTCTGTCAGGGGCAAAGTGTCAAAGTGAGACACAAATGTGAACACAAAGGATACCTTTAATGCAGACATTCAAAGGAAAAACATCATTCTGCTTATGAGACACATGTTTTAATTTTAAAAAATTAAGATACATCCAAACAGTGGTTCCAACGATTCTAGTTATTCTGTATTTTTTTCAGTTTGACTTCACAAAGAGAGTTTAATTTAACCTCATGCACAATGGACACAGGGTTGTGTGTGGAACGTGGACTTGAGAGAAATGGATGTAGCACATTTTCCATATTTTTCTGCTGAATTGTGAAACCTTGTAATAACTGATAATGTAATAATGACCTATAACATAATAATGTTGACCATTTTGAATGTAATAAAGCCAATAATGTAACATCTTGTCAAAAATGCAATAAGTTATTACATTATTGGCTGCAGTTACAACATTGTTAACGTAACATTAAAAATGTAGGAAAATGCAATAACTGCAGGCCAAAATGTAATGACCTTTACATTATTGGGAAACCTAGTGCGACTTAAAAAACTTTCTTACATTAAATTATGAGTATAGTAGACTCTTTGATTTATGTTAAGGTTAATCAATCAAAATTCCATTATATATTCATGCTACTGTAACCCCGCTAGTTTTAGGACCCAGTATTGCATTATTTTGTTGATCTAACTCAGATTAATCCGCCAGTTGTCAATCATCCCTATTGAACACACCTGTAGGTCAAAAATAGTAAACACGAAGCCTCATTGGTCGAAAAAGTTAAGCCCCGCCTTCCCATGCTCTTGACCGCCGAACTTTCCACAACAGCGTTAGACGCTGAGAGAGACTTGGATGGGAGACCGCTGTTGATACAAACTGAAAAGCTAATTGCCAAAAACCACCTATAAACTTGGGAAAATCGACCAAATATTCACAACAAACACCCTCGTGGACCTTGGAGGAAAGGACCCGAACGCTTGCAGAATATTTTGGAACTTGACACTGACGCGATCAACACGGGTGCAGGGCGAAGCGGACCAAACCCTAACTTGAGAGCTGAATGTTAGAAGAGACCTGGCTAGGTTTTTTGTGGGATCGTTGGATATGGAATTCTTCCTGACGAGGAAGATGGCGAGCCTTTTCCCTTGAACCGAACCAGAGCCATTCCAAGTTGGCCGTGAGAGAACTGGAGTTCTCCCACTACAAACTGTTACAACTGTGCGGTAGGACAAATCGCACCTCTCTCAGACTTTTGACTATTGGATCTTACTTGACTTGACTATTGAGCCGGCAGGACTTTACCGTATCTGAGCTCAGATAGGACACTGGGGTATTAATTGTATTTTTATTTCATTTCTGTATTCTTACATTTGAATGTGCACTGTTCTTTTCCAAGTGTTCAATACAATTTCAATTGAGTGCAACTTTATCTTTGAATCCAGTTTTCATTCGGCATTTTACACTACTTACCTTAGCCCTCCTACGAACCTAACGAACCTAACTATTGGCCCAATTCTCATCAAACACCTACTTACACATAAGTAACTATATCTCTTCCTGTACTTGGCTACAGAATTTGGCGAGCCAGCCAGGAGGGCTATTTTGTGTAATTTGCAGAGTCGTTAACCCCCTACCATTAGTTCACCCTCTTAAGAGTAACTGGAACTTCACATTGACTTGTTTTTTTTTCTTGTGGTACTTTAAGTGTCCTAAAAATGGAAGCTGTGAAAACAGAGAATGTCAAAGTCCAAAATGCCGTCTTAGTTAGTGGTTTAACTAACACCGAAATAGACAAAGAAATCTTTGAGTTCCTGAAAGGGTTCGGACCTGTCAATAGGCAAATTGACTTGACAACCAGTGACCAAGCTATTGTAGAATTTCAACATGAAGCTACTGCTAAAGAACTAGTGAAACAACATTTGCCTTGTGATAGGCCGTGCACAGCGAAACCTGAAGTTATTTATCACATCCAAAACCTAGCCAGCGCTTACAGTATTGAAACTAGTGCGTCCGCTACTGTAACTTATCTGTCTGAACTAAAAGATATAGCAGCGCGAAGCAACCGATCTTTTAAAGACCTTTTGATGGATGAATTAGCCAAGATTGGGGAGTCATTGGGTGGGGGAAGTCACACCACTGAGCCTTCAACTGAAGAAGAGCCCATGCCCTCCAGCGATTTGCCCCTACTATCGCCTCCTCAATCACCCAGAAGCGACCATGTAAGTGCCGAAACTTGTCCACTTACAGAAACTTTGAAGCCCACACCTCAGATTTCTGCCGATCTCTTGAACCCTCCTGAGGTGCAGCGAGTCATCGTCGAGCACATTGTCAAAAACAACGAAGTAGCTCCTCCACCAACCTCGCACTATAAACTGAAACCTTTCTCCGGAAGAGTCCCACATCCTTCTTTTGAAACTGATTATGACACTTGGCGCAGCAGTGTAGATTTCTGCCTTTCTGATCCTTCACTCACTGAAACCGAAGTTGTGCGAAGAATCGTCGAAAGTCTTTCACCTCCAGCAGCTAACATTGTAAAAGCTCTTGGTCCGAAAGCAAACCCCAAAACCTACCTTGAACATCTCGATTCAGCTTATGCCACTGTAGAGGATGGTGACGAACTATTTGCCCGTTTCCTAAACACCAATCAAAATGGCGGCGAAAAACCATCAGAATTCCTGCAAAGATTGCACACGGTAATGAACTTAGTCATAAAGAGAAATGGTATCACTTCCAGTGACATCAACAAACAGCTACTCCGACAGTTTTGCAGAGGTTGTTGGGACAGCTCATTGATTGCAAACCTCCAACTGGAACAAAAAAAGGATGATCCGCCCCATTTTGCTGAGCTCCTGCTCCAACTACGAACAGAGGAAGACAAACAGGCAAGTAAAGTCACACGTATGAAACACCATCTGGGTATCCAAAAGACTCGAGTCTACTCCAACATGCAAACAACATGCTCACAAGGTAGGAACAATTTTGAGCTCGACCTGGACGATAATTCTGCTGACCTCCACAAACAAATTGCTGATCTTCGAACACAAATCGCACAACTCAAAGCGGACAAGACAGACAAAAGACCAAACAAACCTCAAAAGGAACAAAGAAAGAAACCAATAAAGAAAACTCAGGATGAACCAAAAGAAATACAACAGATCACTGCAGGGCTCCCAAAACCCAAGCCTGGATACTGCTTTAGATGTGGGGAGGATGGTCATATTGTCTCCAGCTGTAGCAATGACCCCAATCCAGCACTAGTAGCAGCCAAAAGAAGTGCTCTCAAACAGAAACAGCGAGAATGGGAAATGTTCCACAAAGTCACAGAGTCCCCCTATTTAAACTAGAACCAGCGCCTGTCGCGGGACAGATGGGTGCTAACTCTGAACCACGTCCCACCAAGAAAAAGACGAAGAAAGTTTCATGCAAATCAGTCAGTGTCCCACCAGTACCTAAACTCCCAAAAAGACTTGTAGGCAGAAAATGTACAGCAAGAGTTTCCATCAATGAAGTTGATTGTAGTTGCTTGCTCGATTCAGGTTCTCAAGTAACTACCATAGCCAAATCTTTCTACCAAGAACACCTGTCTGACCACCCCATTAAACCAATCAGTGATCTCCTTGAAGTCGAAGGCGCAAACGGTCAGACAGTGCCCTACCTGGGGTATATTGAAACAAGTATCAAGTTCCCTAAAGATCTTGATCAGTCCGAGCCTGATCTGCCTACTCTCGCCTTAATTGTCCCAGACATTCGTTCAAACTCAGACACGCCCCTGCTAATTGGCACAAATACACTTGATCCCTTGTATGAACAGCTCTGTGAAAACACCATGCCTGATTTGAAAACCCTCCCTAATGGCTATCAGCAAGTGCTAAGGACATTAGCCTTCAGAAAAATACAAAGTGATAGTGGCAAGATTGGCTTAGTTAAGCTCAGAGGCAGAACCCAAGAAGTCCTTCCTGCTAACCAGAAGGTACTGATCGAAGGGTTTGTGCATGCTAACCACGCTAAGTCTGATCTGTGTGCACTTATTGAGCAGCCCACTACTTCCTCCTTACCTGGTGGTGTGTTTGTAGATTGTAGTCTTATCTCATTGCCAAAGCACAGCCCATATAAAATCCCTGTTGTCCTGAGAAATGAAACTAGCCATGACATTACATTACCCACCAACTGTGTAATTGCTGAGTTAGTTGTCCCTGACCATGTCATGCCATTTCCGGAACCTGTGAAATGTGATCAAAAGGTTTCTGCGACTTGTAACTCCCAGCAACAGACCTTGAACTCGACACCCCCTCTCGATTTTGACTTCGGTACTTCACCACTACCTGAAGAGTGGAAGAAAAAGATAACTGAAAAACTGAACACGTTCTCTGATGTCTTCTCACACAGTGACCTCGATTTTGGGCATGCAACGCACACTAAACATCACATAAACCTAAAAGACGAAACCCCATTCAAACAGAGGTCTCGCATGATCCATCCCCATGATTACGAGGCAGTCAAAAAGCACTTACAAGCCCTCTTAGATGCAGGCATAATCAGAGAATCTGAATCCCCATTCTCGTCACCGATTGTGGTAGTCCGCAAAAAGAATGGTGACGTTAGATTGTGCATCGATTTTAGAAAACTCAACCTGCAGACTATCCGTGATGCATATGCCCTGCCTAACTTAGAGGAGTCCTTCTCTGCCCTTGCGGGTTCTCAATGGTTCTCTGTGATGGACCTCAAGTCGGGGTACTATCAAATTGAAATGTGCGAGAAGGA